>NC_044552.1:101528284-101589738 GCF_007565055.1 Rhinopithecus roxellana | reverse complement strand
ATAACTATAGAGAAGTTTCTGAGAGACTGCATTGGCATGTGTGAATGCAACTAACAGAGTAACACGTTTCTCTTCAGTGATCAGTTTGTTAACACAGTTTTCTGGAAATCTGCAATTAGAGACTTCATAGCGCAATGAACCTTACGGTGTCAAAGGAAAAATCCACAGATGAAAAATAGAAAGAAGCTTTCTTAGAAACTTCTTGGTGATGTGTGAATTCATCTCACAGAGTTAAACTTATGTTTCATGGTGCAGTCCGTTAACAATGTCTTTGAGGAACCTGAGAAGGGCTTCCTTGCATCGCATTGAGGCCTACGCTGATAAAGGAAAATTCATCCGTTCAAAACGTGAAAGAAGCTTTCTGAGAAACTTGTTTCTGATCTGTGAGATCATCTCACAGACGTATGACTTAGACTTCAGGAAGAAGTTTGCTAGCGGTCTTTTCGTGGAATCTGGAAAGTGATATATGGGAGCCCATAGGAGCCCATGATGAAAAAGGAAATATTCTCATATAATAACGAGAGAGAAGCTTTCTGAGAGTTGGCTTTCTGATGTGTGACTTCATCACACAGAGTTCCACCCTTCCCTTCTTGGAACAGTTTGCTAACACTGTTGTCGTGGAATCTCCAAAGGTGTATTTGGGATCGCTTTGAGGGCTATGGTGAAAAAGGAAATATCCTCCACATAATAACTATAGAGAAGTTTCTGAGAGACTGCATTGGCATGTGTGAATGCAACTAACAGAGTAACACGTTTCTCTTCAGTGATCAGTTTGTTAACACAGTTTTCTGGAAATCTGCAATTAGAGACTTCATAGCGCAATGAACCTTACGGTGTCAAAGGAAAAATCCACAGATGAAAAATAGAAAGAAGCTTTCTTAGAAACTTCTTGGTGATGTGTGAATTCATCTCACAGAGTTAAACTTATGTTTCATGGTGCAGTCCGTTAACAATGTCTTTGAGGAACCTGAGAAGGGCTTCCTTGCATCGCATTGAGGCCTACGCTGATAAAGGAAAATTCATCCGTTCAAAACGTGAAAGAAGCTTTCTGAGAAACTTGTTTCTGATCTGTGAGATCATCTCACAGACGTATGACTTAGACTTCAGGAAGAAGTTTGCTAGCGGTCTTTTCGTGGAATCTGGAAAGTGATATATGGGAGCCCATAGGAGCCCATGATGAAAAAGGAAATATTCTCATATAATAACGAGAGAGAAGCTTTCTGAGAGTTGGCTTTCTGATGTGTGACTTCATCACACAGAGTTCCACCCTTCCCTTCTTGGAACAGTGTCCTAACACTGTTGTCGTGGATTCTGTAAAGGTATATTTGGGAGCAAATTTAGGGCTATGGTGAAAAAGGGAATATCCTCAGATTAAAAATGGAAAGAAGCCTTCTGAGAAACTGCATTGCCATGAGTGAATGCAACTCACATAGTTACACGTTTCTCTTCAGGATCAGTTTGCTAACAAGTATTCTGGAAATCTGCAATGGGATAGCCTCTTAGCGCAATATAGGTTACAGAGATAAAGGAAATATCCACAGCATGAAAACTGGAAAGAAGCTGTCTTAGAAACTTCTTGTGACGTGGGAATTCATCTCACAGAGTTACACTTATGTTTCAAGGAGCAGTCCATTAACAATGTTCTTTGAGGAAACTGAGAAGGGCTTCCTTGGATCGCATTGAGGCCTACGCTGATAAAGGAAATTTCATCTGTTCAAAACGTGAAAGAAGCTTACTGAGAAACTTCTTTCTGATCTGTGAGTTCATCTCACAGACGTATAAATTTGACTTCAGGAAGCAGTTTCGGACCACTCTTTTCGTGGATTCTGGAAAGTGATATTTGGGAGCCCATAGGGGCCCATGATGAAACAGTAAATATCCTCACATAATAACTAGAGAGAAGCTTTCTGAGAGATTGCTTTCTGATGTGCGACTTCATCACACAGAGTTCCACCCTTCCCTTCTTGGAACAGTGTCCTAACACTGTTGTCGTGGATTCTGCAAAGGTATATTTGGGAGCTCATTGAGGGCTAAGGTGAAATAGGAAATATCCTCACATAATAACTAAAGAGAAGCTTTCGGAGAAACTGCATTGCCATGTGTGAATGCAACTCACAGAGTTACACGTTTCTCTTCAGGTATCAGTTTGTTAACACAGTTTTCTGGATATCTGCAATTAGATACTTCATAGGGCAATGAACCTTACGATGACAAAGGACATATCCATAGATGAAAACTAGAAGGAAGCTTTCTTAGACACTTGTTGGTGATGTCAGAATTCATCTCACAGAGTTACAATTATGTTTCGTACAGTAGTCCATTAACACTGTCTTTGAGGAATCTGAGAACGGCTTCTTTGGATGTCATGGAGGCCTATGCTGATAATGGAAATTTCTTCCGTTCAAAACGTGAAAGAAGCTTTCTGAGAAACTTCTTTCTGATCTCTGAGTTCGTCTCACAGACTTATAACTTAGACTTCAGGAAGCAGTTTCCTAACTCTTTTCGTGGAATCTGTAAAGTGATATTTGGGAGCCCATAGGGGCCCAGGGTGAAAAAGGAAATATTCTCACATAATAAGTAGAGAGAAGCTTTCTGAGAGATTCCTTTCTGATGTGCGGCTTCATCACACAGAGTTCCACCCTTCTCTTCTTGGACAGTTTGCTAACACTGTTGTCGTGGATTCTGCAAAGGTATATTTGGGAGCTCATTGAGGGCTATGGTGAAAAAGGAAATATCCTCACATAATAACTAAGGAAAAGCTTTCTGAGAAACTGCATTGCCATGTGTGAATGCAACTCACAGAGTTACACGTTTCTCTTCAGTGATCAGTTTGTTAACACAGTTTTCTGGAAATCTGCAATTAGATATTTCATAACGCAATGAACCTTACGGTGACAAAGGAAATATCCACAGATGAAAACTAGAAAGAAGCTTTCTTAGAAACTTCTTGGTGATGTGTGAATTCATCTCACAGAGTTACAATTATGTTTCGTGGAGCAGTCCATTGACACGGTCTTTGAGGAATCTGAGAACGGCTTCTTTGAATCGCATTGAGGCCTACTCTGATAGAGGAAATTTCATCCGTTCAAAACGTGACAGAAGCTCTCTGAGAAACGTCTTTCTGATCTGTGAGTTCATCTCACAGACTTATAACTTAGACTTCAGGAAGCAGTTTGCTAACACTCTTTTCGTGGAATGTGGAAAGTGATATTTGTGAGCCCACGGGGGCCCATGGTGAAAAATAAATATCCTCACATAATAACTATAGAGATGGTTTCTGAGAGATTCCTTTCTGATGTGCGGCTTCATCACACAGAGTTCCACCCTTCCCTTCTTGGAGCTGTTTCCTAACACTGTTGTCATGGATTCTGCAAAGGTATATTTGGGAGCTCATTGAGGGCTATGGTGAAAAAGGAAATATCCTCACATAATAACTAAAGAGAAGCTTTCTGAGAAACTGCATTGCCATATGTGAATGCAACTCACAGAGTTACACGTTTCTCTTCAGTGATCAGTTTGTTAACACAGTTTTCTGGAAATCTGCAATTAGATACTTCAAAGCGCAATAAACCTTAGGTGACAAAGGAAATATCCACAGATGAAAACTAGAAAGAAGCTTTATTAGAAACTTCTTGGTGATGTGTGAATTCATCTCACAGAGTTACACTTATGTTTCATGGAGCAGTCCATTAACACTGTCTTTGAGGAACCTGAGAACGGCTTCATTGGATCGCATTGAGGCCTACGCCGATAAAGGAAATTTCATCCGTTCAAAACGTGAACGAAGCTTTCTGAGAAACGTCTTTCTGATCTGTGAGTTCATCTCACAGACTTATAACTTAGACATCAGGAAGCAGTTTGCTAACACTCTTTTCGTGGAATCTGTAATGTAATATTTGGGAGCCCACGGGGGCCCATGGTGAAAAAGGAAATATCCTCACATAATAACTAGAGAGAAGCTTTCTGAGAGATTCCTTTCTGATGTGTGGCTTCATCACACAGAGTTCCACCCTTCCTTTCTTGGAACAGTTTGCTAAAAATGTTGTCATGGATTCTGCAAAGGTATATTTGGGAACTCATTGAGGGCTATGGTAAAAAAGGAAATATCCTCCCATAATAACTAAAGAGAAGCTTTCTGAGAAATTACATTGCCATGTGTGAATGCAACTCACAGAGTTACCCGTTTCTCCTCCGTGATCAGATTGTTAACACAGTTTTCTGGAAATCTGCAATTAGATACTTCATAGCGCAATGAACCTTACGGTGACAAAGGAAATATCCACAGATGAAAGCTAGAAAGAAGCTTTCTTAAAACTTCTTCGTGATGTGCGAATTCATCTCACAGAGTTACACTTATGTTTCGTGGAGCAGTCCATTCACACTGTCTTTGAGGAATCTCAGAACGGCTTCTTTGGATCGCATTGAGGCCTTCACTGATAAAGGAATTTTCACCCGTTCAAAACGTGAAACAAGCTTTGTGAGAAACTTCTTTCTCATCTGTGAGTTCATCTCACAGACCTATAACTTAGACTTCAGGAAGCAGTTTGCTACCACTCTTTTCGTGGAATCTGTAAAGTGATATTTGAGAGCCCTTAGGGGCCCATGGAGAAAAAGGAAATATCCTCACATATAAACTAGAGAGAAGCTTTCTGAGAGATTCCTTTCTGATGTGTGGCTTCATCACACAGAGTTCCACCCTTCCCTTCTTGGAACAGTTTGCTAACACTGTTGTCGTGGATTCTGCAAAGGTATATTTGGGAGCTCATTGAGGGCTATCGTGAAAAAGGAAATATCCTCACATAATAACTAAAGAGAAGCTTTCTGAGAAACTGCATTGCCATGTGTGAATGCAACTCACAGAGTTACTCGTTTCTCTTCAGTGATCAGTTTGTTAACACAGTTTTCTGGAAATCTGCAATTAGATATTTCATAACGCAATGAACCTTACGGTGACAAAGGAAATATCCACAGATGAAAACCAGAAAGAAGCTTTCTTAGAAACTTCTTGGTGATGTGTGAATTCATCTCACAGAGTTACACTTATGTTTCTTGGAGCAGTCCATTAACACTGTCTTTGAGGAATCTGAGAACGGCTTCATTGGATCGCATTGAGGCCTACGCCGATAAAGGAAATTTCATCCGTTCAAAACATGAACTAAGCTTTCTGAGAAACGTCTTTCTGATCTGTGAGTTCATCTCACAGACTTATAACTTAGACATCCGGAAGCAGTTTGCTAACACTCTTTTCGTGGAAACTGTAATGTAATATTTGGGAGCCCACGGGGGCCCATGGTGAAAAAGGAAATATCCTCACATAATAACTAGAGAGAAGCTTTCTGAGAGATTCCTTTCTGATGTGTGGCTTCATCACACAGAGTTCCACACTTCCCTTCTTGGAACAGTTTGCTAACACTGTTGTCGTGTATTCTGCAAAGGTATATTTGGGAGCTCTTTGAGGGCTATGGTGAAAAAGGACATATACTCTCATAATAACTAAAGAGAAGCTTTCTAAAAAACTGCATTGCCATGTGTGAATGCAACCCACAGAGTTGCACGTTTCTCTTCAGGTATCAGTTTGTTAACACAGTTTTCTGGAAATCTGCAATTAGATACTTAATACCGCAATGAACCTCACGTTGACAAAGGAAATATCCATAGATGAAAACTAGAAAGAAGCTTTCTTAGAAACTTCTTGGTGATGTGTGAATTCATCTCACAGAGTTACAATTATGTTTCGTGGAGCAGTCCATTGACACGGTCTTTGAGGAATCTGAGAACGGCTTCTTTGAATCGCATTGAGGCCTACTCTGATAGAGGAAATTTCATCCGTTCAAAACGTGACAGAAGCTTTCTGAGAAACGTCTTTCTGATCTGTGAGTTCATCTCACAGACTTATAACTTAGACTTCAGGAAGCAGTTTGCTAACACTCTTTTCGTGGAATGTGGAAAGTGATATTTGGGAGCCCATAGGGGCCCATGGTGAAAAATAAATATCCTCACATAATAACTATAGAGAAGGTTTCTGAGAGATTCCTTTCTGATGTGCGGCTTCATCACACAGAGTTCCACCCTTCCCTTCTTGGAACTGTTTCCTAACACTGTTGTCATGGATTCTGCAAAGGTATATTTGGGAGCTCATTGAGGGCTATGGTGAAAAAGGAAATATCCTCACATAATAACTAAAGAGAAGCTTTCTGAGAAACTGCATTGCCATATGTGAATGCAACTCACAGAGTTACACGTTTCTCTTCAGTGATCAGTTTGTTAACACAGTTTTCTGGAAATCTGCAATTAGATACTTCATAGCGCAATAAACCTTAGGTGACAAAGGAAATATCCACAGATGAAAACTAGAAAGAAGCTTTATTAGAAACTTCTTGGTGATGTGTGAATTCATCTCACAGAGTTACACTTATGTTTCATGGAGCAGTCCATTAACACTGTCTTTGAGGAACCTGAGAACGGCTTCATTGGATCGCATTGAGGCCTACGCCGATAAAGGAAATTTCATCCGTTCAAAACGTGAACGAAGCTTTCTGAGAAACGTCTTTCTGATCTGTGAGTTCATCTCACAGACTTATAACTTAGACATCAGGAAGCAGTTTGCTAACACTCTTTTCGTGGAATCTGTAATGTAATATTTGGGAGCCCACGGGGGCCCATGGTGAAAAAGGAAATATCCTCACATAATAACTAGAGAGAAGCTTTCTGAGAGATTCCTTTCTGATGTGTGGCTTCATCACACAGAGTTCCACCCTTCCTTTCTTGGAACAGTTTGCTAAAAATGTTGTCATGGATTCTGCAAAGGTATATTTGGGAACTCATTGAGGGCTATGGTAAAAAAGGAAATATCCTCCCATAATAACTAAAGAGAAGCTTTCTGAGAAATTACATTGCCATGTGTGAATGCAACTCACAGAGTTACCCGTTTCTCCTCAGTGATCAGATTGTTAACACAGTTTTCTGGAAATCTGCAATTAGATACTTCATAGCGCAATGAACCTTACGGTGACAAAGGAAATATCCACAGATGAAAGCTAG
Organism: Rhinopithecus roxellana; assembly: GCF_007565055.1. NCBI lineage: Eukaryota > Metazoa > Chordata > Mammalia > Primates > Cercopithecidae > Rhinopithecus > Rhinopithecus roxellana. Next base: position 101,582,697 of record NC_044552.1, on the reverse strand, counting down.
AAAGAAGCTTTCTTAAAACTTCTTCGTGATGTGCGAATTCATCTCACAGAGTTACACTTATGTTTCGTGGAGCAGTCCATTCACACTGTCTTTGAGGAATCTCAGAACGGCTTCTTTGGATCGCATTGAGGCCTTCACTGATAAAGGAATTTTCACCCGTTCAAAACGTGAAACAAGCTTTGTGAGAAACTTCTTTCTGAACTGTGAGTTCATCTCACAGACCTATAACTTAGACTTCAGGAAGCAGTTTGCTAACACTCTTTTCGTGGAATCTGTAAAGTGATATTTGAGAGCCCTTAGGGGCCCATGGAGAAAAAGGAAATATCCTCACATATAAACTAGAGAGAAGCTTTCTGAGAGATTCCTTTCTGATGTGTGGCTTCATCACACAGAGTTCCACCCTTCCCTTCTTGGAACAGTTTGCTAACACTGTTGTCGTGGATTCTTCAAAGGTATATTTGGGAGCTCATTGAGGGCTATCGTGAAAAAGGAAATATCCTCACATAATAACTAAAGAGAAGCTTTCTGAGAAACTGCATTGCCATGTGTGAATGCAACTCACAGAGTTACTCGTTTCTCTTCAGTGATCAGTTTGTTAACACAGTTTTCTGGAAATCTGCAATTAGATATTTCATAACGCAATGAACCTTACGGTGATAAAGGAAATATCCACAGATGAAAACCAGAAAGAAGCTTTCTTAGAAACTTCTTGGTGATGTGTGAATTCATCTCACAGAGTTACACTTATGTTTCTTGGAGCAGTCCATTAACACTGTCTTTGAGGAATCTGAGAATGGCTTCATTGGATCGCATTGAGGCCTACGCCGATAAAGGAAATTTCATCCGTTGAAAACATGAACTAAGCTTTCTGAGAAACGTCTTTCTGATCTGTGAGTTCATCTCACAGACTTATAACTTAGACATCCGGAAGCAGTTTGCTAACACTCTTTTCGTGGAAACTGTAATGTAATATTTGGGAGCCCACGGGGGCCCATGGTGAAAAAGGAAATATCCTCACATAATAACTAGAGAGAAGCTTTCTGAGAGATTCCTTTCTGATGTGTGGCTTCATCACACAGAGTTCCACACTTCCCTTCTTGGAACAGTTTGCTAACACTGTTGTCGTGTATTCTGCAAAGGTATATTTGGGAGCTCTTTGAGGGCTATGGTGAAAAAGGACATATACTCTCATAATAACTAAAGAGAAGCTTTCTAAAAAACTGCATTGCCATGTGTGAATGCAACCCACAGAGTTGCACGTTTCTCTTCAGGTATCAGTTTGTTAACACAGTTTTCTGGAAATCTGCAATTAGATACTTAATACCGCAATGAACCTCACGTTGACAAAGGAAATATCCATAGATGAAAACTAGAAAGAAGCTTTCTTAGAAACTTCTTGGTGATGTGTGAATTCATCTCACAGAGTTACAATTATGTTTCGTGGAGCAGTCCATTGACACGGTCTTTGAGGAATCTGAGAACGGCTTCTTTGAATCGCATTGAGGCCTACTCTGATAGAGGAAATTTCATCCGTTCAAAACGTGACAGAAGCTTTCTGAGAAACGTCTTTCTGATCTGTGAGTTCATCTCACAGACCTATAACTTAGACTTCAGGAAGCAGTTTGCTAACACTCTTTTCGTTGAATGTGGAAAGTGATATTTGGGAGCCCATAGGGGCCCATGGTGAAAAATAAATATCCTCACATAATAACTATAGAGATGGTTTCTGAGAGATTCCTTTCTGATGTGCGGCTTCATCACACAGAGTTCCACCCTTCCCTTCTTGGAACTGTTTCCTAACACTGTTGTCATGGATTCTGCAAAGGTATATTTGGGAGCTCATTGAGGGCTATGGTGAAAAAGGAAATATCCTCACATAATAACTAAAGAGAAGCTTTCTGAGAAACTGCATTGCCATATGTGAATGCAACTCACAGAGTTACACGTTTCTCTTCAGTGATCAGTTTGTTAACACAGTTTTCTGGAAATCTGCAATTAGATACTTCATAGCGCAATAAACCTTAGGTGACAAAGGAAATATCCACAGATGAAAACTAGAAAGAAGCTTTATTAGAAACTTCTTGGTGATGTGTGAATTCATCTCACAGAGTTACACTTATGTTTCATGGAGCAGTCCATTAACACTGTCTTTGAGGAACCTGAGAACGGTTTCATTGGATCGCATTGAGGCCTACGCCGATAAAGGAAATTTCATCCGTTCAAAACGTGAACGAAGCTTTCTGAGAAACGTCTTTCTGATCTGTGAGTTCATCTCACAGACTTATAACTTAGACATCAGGAAGCAGTTTGCTAACACTCTTTTCGTGGAATCTGTAATGTAATATTTGGGAGCCCACGGGGGCCCATGGTGAAAAAGGAAATATCCTCACATAATAACTAGAGAGAAGCTTTCTGAGAGATTCCTTTCTGATGTGTGGCTTCATCACACAGAGTTCCACCCTTCCTTTCTTGGAACAGTTTGCTAAAAATGTTGTCATGGATTCTGCAAAGGTATATTTGGGAACTCATTGAGGGCTATGGTAAAAAAGGAAATATCCTCCCATAATAACTAAAGAGAAGCTTTCTGAGAAATTACATTGCCATGTGTGAATGCAACTCACAGAGTTACCCGTTTCTCCTCAGTGATCAGATTGTTAACACAGTTTTCTGGAAATCTGCAATTAGATACTTCATAGCGCAATGAACCTTACGGTGACAAAGGAAATATCCACAGATGAAAGCTAGAAAGAAGCTTTCTTAAAACTTCTTCGTGATGTGCGAATTCATCTCACAGAGTTACACTTATGTTTCGTGGAGCAGTCCATTCACACTGTCTTTGAGGAATCTCAGAACGGCTTCTTTGGATCGCATTGAGGCCTTCACTGATAAAGGAATTTTCATCCGTTCAAAACGTGAAACAAGCTTTGTGAGAAACTTCTTTCTGATCTGTGAGTTCATCTCACAGACCTATAACTTAGACTTCAGGAAGCAGTTTGCTAACACTCTTTTCGTGGAATCTGTAAAGTGATATTTGAGAGCCCTTAGGGGCCCATGGAGAAAAAGGAAATATCCTCACATATAAACTAGAGAGAAGCTTTCTGAGAGATTCCTTTCTGATGTGTCGCTTCATCACACAGAGTTCCACCCTTCCCTTCTTGGAACAGTTTGCTAACACTGTTGTCGTGGATTCTGCAAAGGTATATTTGGGAGCTCATTGAGGGCTATGGTGAAAAAGGAAATATCCCCTCATAATTACTAAAGAGAAACTTTCTGAGAAACTGCATTGCCATGTGTGAATGCAACTCACAGAGTAACACGTTTCTCCTCAGTGATCAGTTTGTTTACACAGTTTTCTGGAAATCTGCAATGAGATACTTCATAGCGCAATGATCCTTACAGTGACAAAGGAAATATCCACAGATGAAAGCTAGAAAGAAGATTTCTTAAAACTTCTTGGTGATGTGTGAATTCATCTCACAGAGTTACACTTAGGTTTCTTGGAGCAGTCCATTAACACTGTCTTTGAGGAATTTGAGAACGGCTTCTTTGGATCGCATTGAGGCCTAAGCTGATAAAGCAAATTTCATCCGTTCAAAACGTGAAAGAAGCTTTCTGAGAAACGTCTTTGTGATCTGTGAGTTCATTTCACAGACTTATAACTTAGACTTCAGGAAGCAGTTTGCTTACACTCTTTTCGCTGAATCTGGAAAGTGATATTTGGGAGCCCCTAGGGGCCCATGGTGAAAAATAAATATCCTCACATAATAACTAGAGAGAATCTTTCTGGGAGATTCCTTTCTGATGTGTGCCTTCATCACACAGAGTTCCACCCTTCCCTTCTTGGAACAGTTTCCTAACACTGTTGTCGTGGATTCTGCAAAGGTATATTTGGGAGCTCATGAGGGCTATGGTGAAAAAGGAAATATCCTCACATAATAACTAAAGAGAAGCTTTCTGAGAAACTGCATTGCCATATGTGAATGCAACTCACAGAGTTACACGTTTCTCTTCAGTGATCAGTTTGTTAACACAGTTTTCTGGAAATCTGCAATTAGATACTTCATAACGCAATGAACCTTACAGTGACAAAGGAAATATCCACAGATGAAAATTAGAAAGAAGCTTTCTTAGAAACTTCTTGGTGATGTGTGAATTCATCTCACAGAGTTACACTTATGTTTCTTGGAGCAGTCCATTAACACTGTCTTTGAGGAATCTGAGAACGGCTTCATTGAATCGCATTGAGGCCTACGCCGATAAAGGAAATTTCATCCGTTCAAAACGTGAACGAAGCTTTCTGAGAAACGTCTTTCTGATCTGTGAGTTCATCTCACAGACTTATAAATTAGACATCAGGAAGCAGTTTGCTAACACTCTTTTCCTGGAAACTGTAATGTAATATTTGGGAGCCCACGGGGTCTCATGGTGAAAAAGTAAATATCCTCACATTATAACTAGAGAGAAGCTTTCTGAGAGATTCCTTTCTGATGTGTGGCTTCATCACACAGAGTTCCACACTTCCCTTCTTGGAACAGTTTGCTAACACTGTTGTCGTGGATTCTGCAAAGTTATATTTGGGAGCTCTTTGAGGGCTATTGTGAAAAAGGACATATACTCACATAATAACTAAAGAGAAGCTTTCTAAAAAACTGCATTGAAATGTGTGAATGCAACCCACAGAGTTGCATGTTTCTCTTCAGTTATCAGTTTGTTAACACAGTTTTCTGGAAATCTGCAATTAGATACTTAATACCGCAATGAACCTCACGTTGACAAGGGAAATATCCATAGATGAAAACTAGAAAGAAGCTTTCTTAGAAACTTCTTGGTGATGTGTGAATTCATCTCACAGAGTTACACTTATGTTGCGTGGAGCAGTCCATTGACACTGTCTTTGAGGAATCTGAGAACGGCTTCTTTGAATCGCATTGAGGCCTACGCTGATAAAGGAAATTTCATCCGTTTAAAACGTGACAGAAGCTTTCTGAGAAACGTCTTTCTGATCTTTGAGTTCATCACACAGACTTATAACTTAGACTTCAGGAAGCAGTTTGCTAACACTCCTTTCGTGGAATGTGTAAAGTGATATTTGGGAGCCCATAGGGGCCCAAGGTGAAAAAGGAAATATCCTCACATAATAACTAGAGAGAAGTTTTCTGAGCGATTCCTTTTAATGTTTGGCTTCATCCCACAGAGTTCCACCCTTCCCTTCTTGGAACAGTTTGCTGACACTGTTGTCGTGGATCCTTCAAAGGTATATTTGGGAGCTCACTGAGGGCTATGGTGAAAAAGGAAATATCCTCACATAATAACTAAAGAGAAGCTTTCTGAGAAACTGCATTGCCATGTGTGAATGCAACTCACAGAGTTACACGTTTCTCCTCAGTGACCAGTTTGTTAACACAGTTTTCTGGAAATCTGCAATTAGATACTTCATAGCGCAATGAACCTTATGGTGACAAAGGAAGTATCCACAGATGAAAACTAGAAAGAATCTTTCATAGAAACTTCTTGGTGATGTGTGAATTCATCTCACAGAGTTACACTTATGTTTATTGGAGCAGTCCATTAACACTGTCTTTGAGGAATCTGAGAATGGCTTCATTGGATTGCATTGAGGCCTACGCTGATGAATTAAATTTCATCCGTTCAAAACGTGAAGGAAGCTTTCTGAGAAACATCTCTCTGATCTGTGAGTTCATCTCACAGACTTATAACTTAGATCAGGAAGCAGTTTGCTAACACTCTTTTCGTGGAATCTGTAAGTGATATTTGGGAGACCTTAGGGGCCCATGGTGAAAAAGGAAATATCCTCACATAATAACTAGAGAGAAGCTTTCTGAGAGATTCCATTCTGATGTGCGGCTTCATCACACAGAGTTCCACCCTTCCCTTCTTAGAACAGTTTGCTAACACTGTTGTCGTGGATACTGCAAAGGTATATTTGGGAGCTCATTGAGGACTATGGTGAAAAAGGAAATATCCTCACATAATAACTAAAGAGAAGCTTTCTGAGAAACTGCATTGCCATGTGTGAATGCAACTCACAGAGTTACACGTTTCTCCTCAGTGATCAGTTTGTTTACACAGTTTTCTGGAAATCTGCAATTAGATACTTCATAGCGCAATGAACCTTACAGTGACAAAGGAAATATCCACAGATGAATGCTGAAAAGAAGATTACTTAAAACTTCTTGGTGATGTGTGAATTCATCTCACAGAGTTACACTTATGTTTCTTGGAGCAGTCCACTAACCCTGTCTTTTAGGAATCTGAGAACGGCTTCATTGGATCGCATTGAGGCTTATGCTGATGAAGGAAATTTCATCCGCTCAAAACGTGAAGGAAGCTTTCTGAGAATCGTCTCTATGATCTGTGAGTTCATCTCACAGACTTATAAATTAGACCTCAGAGAGCAGTTTGCTAACACTCTTTTCGTGGAATCTGTAAGTGATATTTGGGAGCCCATAGGGGCCCATGGTGAAAAAGGAAATATCCTCACATAATAACTAGAGAGAAGTTCTCTGAGCGATTCCTTTCTGATGTTTGGCTTCATCCCACAGAGTTCCACCCTTCCCTTCTTGGAACAGTTTGCTGACACTGTTGTCGTGGATCCTGCAAAGGTATATTTGGGAGCTCATTGTGGGCTATGGTGAAAAACGAAATATCCTCACATAATAACTAAAGAGAAGCTTTCTGAGAAACTGCATTGCCATATGTGAATGCAACTCACAGAGTTACACGTTTCTCTTCAGTGATCAGTTTGTTAACACAGATTTCTGGAAGTCTGCAATTAGATACTTCATAGCGCAATGAACCTTACAGTGACAAAGGAAATATCCACAGATGAAAACTAGAAAGAAGCTTTCTTAGAAACTTCTTGGTGATGTGTGAATTCATCTCACAGAGTTACACTTATGTTTCGTGGAGCAGTCCATTAACACTGTCTTTGAGGAATCTGAGAACGGCTTCTTTGGAGCGCATTAAGGCCTACGCTGATAAAGGAAATTTCATCCGTTCAAAACGTGAAAGAAGCTTTCTGATTAACTTCTTTCTGATCCCTGAGTTCATCTCACAGACTTATAACTTAGACTTCAGGAAGCAGTTTGCTAACACTCTATTCGTGGAATCTGGAAAGTGATATTTGAGATCCCATAGGGGCCCATGGTGAAAAAGGAAATATCCTCACATAATAACTAGCGAGAAGCTTTCTGAGAGCTTCCTTTCTGATGTGTGGCTTCATCACACAGAGTTCCACACTTCCCTTCTTGGAACAGTTTCCTAACACTGTTGTCGTGGATTCTGCAAAGGTATATTTGGGAGCTCACTGAGGGCTATGGTGAAAAAGGAAATATCCTCACATAATAACTAAAGAGAAGCTTTCTGAGAAACTGCATTGCCATGTGTGAATGCAACTCACAGAGTTACACGTTTCTCCTCAGTGACCAGTTTGTTAACACAGTTTTCTGGAAATCTGCAATTAGATACTTCATAGCGCAATGAACCTTACGGTGACAAAGGAAATATCCACAGATGAAAACTAGAAAGAAACTTTCTTAGAAACTTCTTGGTGATGTGTGAATTCATCTCACAGAGTTACACTTATGTTTATTGGAGCAGTCCATTAACACTGTCTTTGAGGAATCTGAGAATGGCTTCATTGGATCGCATTGAGGCCTACGCTGATTAATTAAATTTCATCCGTTCAAAACATGAAGGCAGCTTTCTGAGAAACGTCTCTCTGATCTGTGAGTTCATCTCACAGACTTATAACTTAGATCAGGAAGCAGTTTGCTAACACTCTTTTCGTGGAATCTGTAAGTGATATTTGGGAGACCATAGGGGCCCATGGTGAAAAAGGAAATATCCTCACATAATAACTAGAGAGAAGCTTTCTGAGAGATTCCTTTCTGATGTGTGGCTTCATCACATAGAGTTCCACCCTTCCCTTCTTGGAACAGTTTGCTAACAATGTTGTCATGTATTCTGCAATGGTATATTTGGGAACTCATTGAGGGCTATGGTAAAAAAGGAAATATCCTCCCATAATAACTAAAGAGAAGCTTTCTGAGAAACTGCATTGCCATGTGTGAATGCAACTCACAGAGTTACACGTTTCTCTCAGTGATCAGTTTGTTAACACAGTTTTCTGGAAATCTGCAATTAGATACTTCATAGCGCAATGAACCTTATCGGTGACAAAGGAAATATCCACAGATGAAAGCTAGAAAGAAGCTTTCTAGAAACTTCTTGGTGATGTGTGAATTCATCTCACAGAGTTACACTTATGTTTCGTGGAGCAGTCCATTAACACTGTCTTTGAGGAATCTGAGAACGGCTTCTTCGGATCGCATTGAGGCCTACACTGATAAAGGAAATTTCATCCGTTCAAAACGTGAAAGAAGCTTTCTGAGAAACTTCTTTCTGATCTGTGAGTTCATCTCACAGACTTATAACTTAGACTTCAGGAAGCAGTTTGCTAACACTCTTTCGTGGAATTGTAAAGTGATATTTGGGAGGCCCATAGGGGCCCATGGTGAAAAAGGAAATATCCTCACATAATAACTAGAGAGAAGCTTTCTGAGAGATTCCTTTCTGATGTGCGGCTTCATCACACAGAGTTCCACCCTTCCCTTCTTGGAACAGTTTCCTAACGCTGTTGTCGTGGATTCTGCAAAGGTATATTTGGGAGCTCATTGAGGGCTATGGTGAAAAAGGAAATATCCTCACATAATAACTAAAGAGAAGCTTTCTGAGAAACTGCATTGCCATATGTGAATGCAACTCACAGAGTTACACGTTTCTCTTCAGTGATCAGTTTGCTAACGCAGTTTTCTGGAAATCTGCAATTAGATACTTCATAGCGCAATGAACCTTACTGTGACAAAGGAAATATCCACAGATGAAAACTAGAAAGAAGCTTTCTTAGAAACTTATTGGTGATGTGTGAATTCATCTCACAGAGTTACACTTATGTTTCTTCGAGCAGTCCATTAACACTCTCTTTGAGGAATCTCAGAACGGCTTCATTGGATCGCATTGAGGCCTACGCCGATAAAGGAAATTTCATCCGTTCAAAACGTGAACTAAGCTTTCTGAGAAACGTCTTTCTGATCTGTGAGTTCATCTCACAGACTTATAACTTAGACATCAGGAAGCAGTTTGCTAACACTCTTTTCGTGGAATCTGTAATGTAATATTTGGGAGCCCACGGGGGCCCATGGTGAAAAAGGAAATATCCTCACATAATAACTAGAGAGAAGCTTTCTGAGAGATTCCTTTCTGATGTGTGGCTACATCACACAGAGTTCCACCCTTCTCTTCTTGGAACAGTTTGCTAACAATGTTGTCATGGATTCTGCAAAGGTATATTTGGGAACTCATTGAGGGCTATGGTAAAAAAGGAAATATCCTCCCATAATAACTAAAGAGAAGCTTTCTGAGAAACTGCATTGCCATGTGTGAATGCAACACACAGAGTTACACGTTTTTCCTCAGTGATCAGATTGTTAACACAGTTTTCTGGAAATCTGCAATTAGATACTTCATAGCGCAATGAACCTTACGGTGAGAAAGGAAATATCCACAGATGAAAGCTAGAAAGAAGCTTTCTTAAAACTTCTTGGTGATGTGTGAATTCATCTCACAGAGTTACACTTATGTTTCGTGGAGCAGTTCATTCACACTGTCTTTGAGGAATCTGAGAACGGCTTCTTTGGATCGCATTGAGGCCTTCGCTGATAAAGGAAATTTCATTCGTTCAAAACGTGAAACAAGCTTTCTGAGAAACTTCTTTCTGATCTGTGAGTTCATCTCACAGACCTATAACTTAGACTTCAGGAAGCAGTTTGCTAACACTCTTTTCGTGGAATCTGTAAAGTGATATTTGGGAGACCATAGGGGCCCATGGTGAAAAAGGAAATATCCTCACATAATAACTAGAGAGAAGCTTTCTGAGAGATTCCTTTCTGATGTGTGGCTTCATCACACAGAGTTCCACCCTTCCCTTCTTCGAACTGTTTTCTAACACTGTTGTCGTCGGTTCTGCAAAGGTATATTTGGGAGCTCATTGAGGGCTATGGTGAAAAAGGAAATATCCTCACATAATAACTAAAGAGAAGCTTTCTGAGAAACTGCATTGCCATGTGAGAATGCAACTCACAGAGTTACACGTTACTCTTCAGTGATCAGTTTGTTAACACAGTTTTCTGGAAATCTGCAATTAGATACTTAATAGCGCAATGAACCTCACGTTGACAAAGGAAATATCCATAGATGAAAACTAGAAAGAAGCTTTCTTAGAAACTTCTTGGTGATGTGTGAATTCATCTCACAGAGTTACACTTACGTTTCGTGGAGCAGTCAATTAACACTGTCTTTGAGGAATCTGAGAACGGCTTCTTTGGATCGCATTGAGGCCTACGCTGATAAAGGAAATTTCATCCGTTCAAAACGTGAAAGAAGCTTTCTGAGAAAGTTCTTTCTGATCTGTGAGTTCATCTCACAGACTTATAACTTAGACTTCAGGAAGCAGTTTGCTAACACTCTTTTCGTGGAATCTGTAAAGTGATATTTGGGAGCCCATAGGGTCCCATGGTGAAAAAGGAAATATCCTCACATAATAACTAGAGAGAAGCTTTCTGAGAGATTTCTTTCTGATGTGCGGCTTCATCACACAGAGTTCCACCATTCCCGTCTTGGAACAGTTTGCTAACACTGTTGTCGTGGATTCTGCAAACGTATATTTGGGAGCTCATTGAGGGCTATGGTGAAAAAGGAAATATCCTCACATAATAACTAAAGAGAAGCTTTCTGAGAAACTGCATTGCCATGTGTGAATGCAACTCACAGAGTTACACGTTTCTCTTCAGTGATCAGTTTGTTAACACAGTTTTCTGGAAATCTGCAATTAGATACTTCATAAGCACAATGAACCTTACGGTGACAAAGGAAATATCCACAGATGAAAACTAGAAAGAAGCTTTCATTTGAAAGTTCTTGGTGATGTGTGAATTCATCTCACAGAGTTACACTTATGTTTCGTGGAGCAGTCCATTAACACTGTCTTTGAGGAATCTGAGAACGGCTTCTTTGGATCGCATTGAGGCCTACGCTGATAAAGGAAATTTCATCGTTCAAAAGGTGAATGAAGCATTTTCAGAAACTTATTTCTGATCTGTGAGTTCATCTCACAGGCCTATAACTTAGATTTCAGGAAACAGTTTGCTAACACTGTTTTTGTGGAATCTGTAAAGTGATATTTGGGAGCCAATAGCGGCCATGGTGAAAAAGGGAATATCCTCACATAATAACTAGAGAGAAGCATTCTGAGAGATTCCTTTCTGATGTGTGGCTTCATCACACAGAGTTCCACCCTTCCCGTCTTGGAACAGATGGCATACACTGTTTTCGTGGATTCTGCAAAGGTATATTTGTGAGCTCATTGTGGGCTATGGTGAATGAGGAAATATCCTCACATAATAAATAAAGAGAAGCTTTCTGAGAAACTGCATTGCCATGTGTGAATGCAACTAACAGAGTTACACGTTTCTCTTCAGTGATCAGTTTGTTAACACAGTTTTCTGGAAATCTGCAATTCGATACTTCATAGCGCAGTGAACCTTGCGGTGACAAAGGAAATATCCACAGAAGAAAACTAGAAAGAAGCTTTCTTAGAAACTTCTTGGTGATGTGTGAATTCATCTCACAGAGTTACACTTATGTATCGTGGAGCAGTCCATTAACACTGTCTTTGAGGAATCTGAGAACGGCTTCTTTGGATCGCATTGATGCCTACGCTGATAAAGGAAATTTCATCCGTTCAAACATGAAAGAAGCTTTCTGAGAAACGTCTTTCTGAACTTTGAGTTTCTCACAGACTTATAACTTAGACTGCAGGAAGCAGTTTGCTTACACTCTTTTCGTGGAATCTGTAAAGTGATATTTGGGAGCCCATAGGGGCCCAGGGTGAAAAAGGAAATATCCTCACATAATAACTAGAGAGAAGCTTTCTGAGAGATTCCTTTCTGATGTGTGGCTTCATCACACAGAGTTCCACCCTTCCCTCTCTGGAACAGTTTGCTAGCACTGTTGTCGTGGTTTCTGCAAAGGTATATTTGGGAGCTGATTGAGGGCTATGGTGAAAAAGGAAATGTCCTCACATAATAACTAAAGAGAAGCTTTCTGAGAAACTGCATTGCCATGTGTGAATGCAACTCACAGAGTTATACGTTTCTCTTCAGTGATCAGTTTGTTAACACAGTTTTCTGGAAATCTGCAATTAGATACTTCATAGCGCAATGAACCTTACGGTGACAAAGGAAATATCCACAGATGAAAACTAGAAAGAAGCTTTCTTAGAAACTTCTTGGTGATGTGTGAATTCATCTCAGAGAGTTACACTTATGTTTCGTGGAGTCCATTAACACTGTCTTTGAGGAATCTGAGAACGGCTTCTTTGGATCGCATTGAGGCCTACGCTGATAAGGGAAATTTCATCGTTCAAAACGGGAAAGAAGCTTTCTGAGAAACTTCTTTCTGATGTGTGTGCTCATCTCACAGGCTAATAACTTAGACTTCAGGAAGCAGTTTGCTAACACTCTTTTTGTGGAATCTGTAAAGTGATATTTGGGAGACCATCGGGGCCCATATTTCAAAGGAAATATCCTCACATAATAACTAGAGAGAAGCATTCTGAGAGATTCCTTTCTGATGTGCGGCTTCATCACACAGAGTTCCACCCTTCCCTTCTTGGAACAGTTTGCTAACACTGTTTTCATGGATTCTGCAAAGGTATATTTGGGAGCTCATTGAGGGCTCTGGTGAAAAAGGAAATATCCTCACATAATGACTAAAGAGAAGCTTTCTGAGAAACTGCATTGCCATGTGTGAATGCAAGTCACAGAGTTACACGTTTCTCTTCAGTGATCAGTTTGTTAACACAGTTATCTCGAAATCTGCAATTAGATACTTCATACCGCAATGAACCTTACGGTGAAAAAGGAAATATCCTCAGATCAAAACTGGAAAGAAGCCTTCTGAGAAACTACATTGCCATGAGTGAATGCAACTCACAGAGTTACACGTTTCTCTTTAGTGATCAGTTTGCTAACTAAGTTTTCTGGAAAACTGCAATGGGACACCTCTTAGCGCAATGAAGCTTACGGTGACAAAGGAAATATCCTCAGATGAAAACTAGAAAAAAGCTGTCTTAGAAACTTCTTGGTGATGTGTGAATTCATCTCACAGAGTTACACTTATGTTTCATGGCGCAGTCCATTAAGACTGTCTTTGAGGAAACTGAGAACGGCTTCTTTGGATCGCATTGAGGCCTACGCTGATAAAGGAAATTTCATCCATTCAAAACGTGAAGGAAGCTTTCTGAGAAACTTCTTTCTGATCTGTGAGTTCATCTCACAGACTTATAACTTAGACCTCAGGAAGCAGTTTGCTAACACTCTTTTCGTGGAATCTGTAAAGTGATATTTGGCAACGCATAGGGACCCATGAAGAAAAAGGAAATAACCTCACATAATAACTAGAGAGAAGCTTTCCTAGAGATTCCTTTCTGATGTGTGGCTTCATCACACAGAGTTCCACCCTTCCCTTCTTGGAACATTTTGCTAACACTGTTGTCATGGATTCTGCCAAGGTATATTTGGGAGCTCATTGAGGGCTCTGGTAAAAAAGGAAATATCCTCACATAATAACTGAAGAGAAGCTTTCTGAGAAACTCCATTGCCATGTGTAAATGCAACTCACAGAGTTACACGTTTCTCTTCAGTGATCAGTTTGTTAACACAGTTTTCGGAAAATCTGCAATTCGATACTTCATAGCGCAATGAAACTTACGGTGACAAAGGAAATATCCACAGATGAAAACTAGAAAGAAGCTTTCGTAGAAACTTCTTGGTGATGTGTGAATTCATCTCGCCGAGTTACACTTATTTTTCGTGGAGCAGTCCATTAACACTGTCTTTGAGGAATCTGAGAACGGCTTCTTTGGATCGCATGGAGGCCTACGCTGATAAAGGAAATTTCATCCGTTCAAAACGTGAAAGAAGCTTTCTGAGAAACTTCTTTCCAATCTGTGAGTTCATCTCACAGACTTATAACTTAGACTTCAGGAAGCAGTTTGCTAACACTCTTTTCGTGAAATCTGGAAAGTGATATTTCGGAGCCCTCAGGGGCCCATGGTGCAAAAGGAAATATCTTCACATATTAACTAGAGAGAAGCTTTCTGAGAGATTCCTTTCGGATGTGTGGCTTCATCACACAGAGTTCCACCCTTCCCTTCTGGGAACAGTTTGCTAACACTGTTGTCGTGTATTCTGCAATGGTATATTTGGGAGCTCATTGAGGGCTATGGTGAAAAAGGAAATATCCTCACATAATAACTACGGAGAAGCTTTCTGAGAAAATGCATTGCCATGTGTGAATGCGACTCACAGAGTTACACGTTTCTCTTCAGTGATCAGTTTGTTAACACAGTGTTCTGGAAATCTGCATTCGATACTTCTTAGCGCAATGAACCTTATGATGACAAAGGAAATATCCACAGATGAAAACTAGAAAGAAGCTTTCTTAGAAACTTCTTAGTGATGTGGGAATTCTTCTCAAAGAGTTACACTTATGTTTCGTGTAGCAGTCCATTAACACAGTCTTTGAGGAAGCTGAGAGCGGCCTCTTTGGATCGCATTGAGGCCTACGTTGATAAAGTAAATTTCATCCGTTCAAAACGTGAAAGAAGCTTTCTGAGAAACCTCTTTCTGATCTGTGAGTTCATCTCATAGACTTATAACTTAGACTTCAGGAAGCAGTTTCCTAACAATCTTTTCGGGGCATCTGGAAAGTCATATTTGGGAGCCCTTAGGGGCCCATGGTGAAAAAGGAAATATCCTCACATAATAACTAAAGAGAAGGTTTCTGGGAAACTGCATTGCCATGTGTGATTGTAACTCACAGAGTTACACGTTTCTCTTCAGTGATCAGTTTGCTAACTAAGTTTTCTGGAAATCTGCAATTAGATACTTCATAGTGCAATGAACCTTACGGTGACAAAGGAAATATCCACAGATGAAAACTAGAAAGAAGCTTTCTTAGAAACTTCTTGGTGATGTGTGAATTCATCTCACAGAGATACACATATGTTTCGTGGAGTCCATTAACACTGTCTTTGAGGAATCTGAGAACGGCTTCTTTGGATCACATTGAGGCCTACGCTGATAAAGGAAATTTCATCGTTCAAAACGTGAAAGAAGCTTTCTGAGAAGCTTCTTTCTGATCTGTGAGTTCATCTCACGGACTTATAACTTAGATTTCAGGAAGCAGTTTGATAACACTCTTTTCGTGGAATCTGTAAAGTGATATTTGGTAGCCCTTAGGGGCCCATGGTGAAAAAGGAAATATCCTCACATAATAAATAGAGAGAAGCTTTCTGAGAGATTCCTTTCGGATGTGTGGATTCATCACACAGAGTTCCATCCTTCCCTTCTTGGAACAGTTTGCTAACACTGTTGTCGTGGATTCTGCCAAGGTATATTTTGGAGCTCATTGAGTGTTATGGGGAAAGAGGAAACATCCTCACATAATAACTAAAGAGAAGCTTTCTGAGAAACTGCATTGCCATGTGTGAATGCAACTCACAGAGTTACACGTTTCTCTTCAGTGATCACTTTTTTAACACAGTTTTCTGGAAATCTGCTATTCGATACTTCATAGCGCAATGAACCTTACGGTGACAAAGGAAATATCCAGAGATGAAACCTAGAAAGAAGCTTTCTTAGAAACTTCTTGGTGATGTGTGAATTCATCTCACAGAGTTACAATTATGTTTCGTGGAGCAATCCATTAACAATGTCTTTGAGGGATCTGAGAATGGCTTCTTTGGATCGCATTGAGGCCTAAGCTGATAATGGAAATTTCATCCGTTCCAAACTTGAAAGAAGCTTTCTGAGAAACTTCTTTCTGATCTGTGAGTTCATCTCACAGACTTATAACTTAGATTTCAGGAAGCAGTTTGCTAACACTCTTTTCGTGGAATCTGTAAAGTGATATTTGGGAGCCCTTAGGGGCCCATGGTGAAAAATGTAATATCCTCACATAATAACTAGAGAGAAGCTTTCTGAGAGATTCCTTTCGGATGTGTGGCTTCATCACACAGAGTCCACCCTTCCCTTCTGGGAACAGTTTGCTAACACTGTTGTCGTGGATTCTGCCAAGGTACATTTTGGAGCTTTTGAGGGTTATGGGGAAAAAGGAAATATCCTCACATAATAAATAAAGAGAAGCTTTCTGAGAAACTGCATTGCCCTGTGTGAATGCAACTCACAGAGTTACACGTTTCTCCTCAGTGATCAGTTTGTCAACACAGTTTTCTGGAAATCTGGAATTTGATACTTCATTGCGCAATGAACCTTACGGTGACAAAGGAATTATCCACAGATGAAAACTAGAAAGAAGCTTTCTTAGAAACTTCTTGGTGATGTGTGAATTCATCTCACAGAGTTACACTTATGTTTCGTGGAGCAGTCCATTAACAATACCTGTGAGGAATCTGAGAACGGATTCTTTGGATCACATTGAGGCCTATGCTGATAATGGAAATTTCATCCGTTCAAAACGTGAAAGAAGCTTTCTGAGAAACTTCTTTCTGATCTGTGAGTTCATCTCAAGGACATTTAACTTAGATTTCATGAAGCAGTTTGCTAACCCTCTTTTCGTGGAATCTGTAAAGTGATATTTGGGAACCCATAGGGGCCCATGGTGATAAAGGAAATATCCTCACATAATAACTAGAGAGAAGCATTCTAAGAGATTCCTTTTGGATGTGTGGCATCATCACACAGAGTTCCACCCTTCCCTTCTGGGAACAGTTTGCCAACACTGTTGTCGTGGATTCTGCCAAGGTATATTTTGGAGCTCTTTGAGGGTTATGGGGAAAAAGGAAATATCCTCACATAATAAATAAAGAGAAGCATTCTGAGAAACTGCATTGCCCTGTGTGAATGCAACTCACAGAGTTACACGATTCTCTTCAGTTATCAGTTTGTCAACACAATTTTCTGGAAATCTGCAATTCGATACTTCATAGCGCAATGAACCTTATGGTGACAAAGGAAATATCCACAGATGAAAACTAGAAAGAAGCTTTCTTAGAAACTTCTTGGTGATGTGTGAATTCATCTCACAGAGTTACACTTATGTTTCGTGCAGCAGTCCATTAACAATGTCTTTGAGGAATCTGAGAACGGCTTCTTTGGACCATATTCAGGCCTACGCTGACAATGGAAATTTCATCCTTTCAAAACGTGAAAGAAGCTTTATGAGAAACTTCTTTCTGATCTGTGAGTTCATCTCACGGACTTATAACTTAGATTTCAGGAAGCAGTTTGCTAACACTCTTTTCGTGGAATCTGTAACGTGATATTTGGGAGCCCATAGGGGCCCATGGTGAAAAAGGAAATGTCCTCACATAATAACTAGAGAGAAGCTTTCTGAGAGATTCCTTTTGGATGTGTGGCTTCATCACACAGAGTTCCACCCTTCCCTTCTGGGAACAGTTTGCTAAAACTGTTGTCGTGGATTCTGCCAAGTTATATTTTGGAGCTCATTGAGGGTTATGGGGAAAAAGGAAATATCCTCACATAATAACTAAAGAGAAGCTTTCTGAGAAACTGCATTGCCCTGTGTGAATGCAACTCACAGAGTTACACGATTCTCTTCAGTGATCAGTTTGTTAACACAGTTATCTGGAAATCTGCAATTCGATAGTTCATAAAGCAATGAAACTTACAGTGAGAAAGGAAATGTCCACAGATGAAAACTAGAAAGAAACTTTCATAGAAACTTCTTGGTGATGTGTGAATTCATCTCACAGAGTTACACTTATGTTTCGTGGAGTCCATTGACACTGTCTTTGAGGAATCTGAGAACGGCTTCTTTGGATCGCATTCAGGCCTACGCTGATAAAGGAAATTTCATGCGTTCAAAACGTGAAAGAAGCTTTCTGAGAAAATTCTTTCTGATCTGTGAGTTCATCTCACAGACTTATAACTTAGACTTCAGGAAGCAGTTTGCTAACACTCTTTTTGTGGAATCTGTAAAGTGATATTTGAGAGCCAATAGGGGCCCATGGTGAAAAAGGAAATATCCTCACATAATAAATAGAGAGAAGCATTCTGAGAGATTCCTTTCTGATGTGCGGCTTCATCATACTGAGTTCCACCCTTCCTTTCCTGGGACAGTTTGCTAACACTGTTGTCGTGTATTCTGCAAACGTATATGTGGGAGCTCTTTAAGGGCTATGGTGAAAAAGGAAATATCCTCACATAATAACTAACGAGAAGCTTTCTGAGAAACTGCATTGCCATGTGTGAATGCAACTCACAGAGTTACACGTTTCTATTCAGTGATCAGTTTGTTAACACAGTTTTCTGGCAATCTGCAATTAGATACTTCATAGCGCAATGAACCTTACGGTGACAAAGGAAATATCCACCGATGAAAAGTAGAAAGAAGCTTTCTTAGAAACTTCTTGGTGATGTGTGAATTCATCTCACAGAGTTACACTTATGTTTCGTGGAGCAGTCCATTAACACTGTCTTTGAGGAATCTGAGAACGGCTTCTTTGGATCGCATTGAGGCCATCCCTGATAAAGGAAATTTCGTCCGTTCAAAACGTGAAAGAAGCTTTCTGAGAAACTTCTTTCTGATCTGTGAGTTCATCTCACAGACATATAACTTAGACTTCAGGAAGCAGTTTGCTAACACCCTTTTCGTGGAATCTGGAAAGTGATATTTGGGAGTCCTTAGGGGCCCATGTTGAAAAAGGAAATATCCTCACATAATAACTAGAAAGAAGCTTTCTGAGAGATTCCTTTCTGATGTGTGGCTTCATCACACAGAGTTCCACCCCTCCCTTCTTGGAACAGTTTGCTAACACTGTTGTCGTGGATTCTGCCAAGGTATATTTGGGAGCTCATTGAGGGCTCTGGTCAAAAAGGAAATATCCTCACATAATAACTAAAGAGAAGCTTACTGAGAAACTGCATTGCCATGTGTGAATGCAACTCACAGAGTTACAGATTTCTCTTCAGTGATAAGTTTGTTAACACAGTTTTCTGGAAATCTGCAATTAGATACTTCATAGCACAATGAACCTTACGGTGACAAGGGACATATCCACAGATGAAAACTAGAAAGAAGCTTTCGTAGAAACTTCTTGGTGATGTGTGAATTCATCTCACAGAGTTACACTTATGTTTCATGGCGCAGTCCATTAAGACTGTCTTTGAGGAAACTGAGAACGGCTTCTTTGGATCGCATTGAGGCCTACGCTGATAAAGGAAATTTCATCCATTCAAAACGTGAAGGAAGCTTTCTGAGAAACTTCTTTCTGATCTGTGAGTTCATCTCACAGACTTATAACTTAGACCTCAGGAAGCAGTTTGCTAACACTCTTTTCGTGGAATCTGTAAAGTGATATTTGGCAACGCATAGGGACCCATGAAGAAAAAGGAAATAACCTCACATAATAACTAGAGAGAAGCTTTCCTAGAGATTCCTTTCTGATGTGTGGCTTCATCACACAGAGTTCCACCCTTCCCTTCTTGGAACATTTTGCTAACACTGTTGTCATGGATTCTGCCAAGGTATATTTGGGAGCTCATTGAGGGCTCTGGTAAAAAAGGAAATATCCTCACATAATAACTAAAGAGAAGCTTTCTGAGAAACTCCATTGCCATGTGTAAATGCAACTCACAGAGTTACACGTTTCTCTTCAGTGATCAGTTTGTTAACACAGTTTTCGGAAAATCTGCAATTCGATACTTCATAGCGCAATGAAACTTACGGTGACAAAGGAAATATCCACAGATGAAAACTAGAAAGAAGCTTTCGTAGAAACTTCTTGGTGATGTGTGAATTCATCTCGCCGAGTTACACTTATTTTTCGTGGAGCAGTCCATTAACACTGTCTTTGAGGAATCTGAGAACGGCTTCTTTGGATCGCATGGAGGCCTACGCTGATAAAGGAAATTTCATCCGTTCAAAACGTGAAAGAAGCTTTCTGAGAAACTTCTTTCCAATCTGTGAGTTCATCTCACAGACTTATAACTTAGACTTCAGGAAGCAGTTTGCTAACACTCTTTTCGTGAAATCTGGAAAGTGATATTTCGGAGCCCTCAGGGGCCCATGGTGCAAAAGGAAATATCTTCACATATTAACTAGAGAGAAGCTTTCTGAGAGATTCCTTTCGGATGTGTGGCTTCATCACACAGAGTTCCACCCTTCCCTTCTGGGAACAGTTTGCTAACACTGTTGTCGTGTATTCTGCAATGGTATATTTGGGAGCTCATTGAGGGCTATGGTGAAAAAGGAAATATCCTCACATAATAACTACGGAGAAGCTTTCTGAGAAAATGCATTGCCATGTGTGAATGCGACTCACAGAGTTACACGTTTCTCTTCAGTGATCAGTTTGTTAACACAGTGTTCTGGAAATCTGCATTCGATACTTCTTAGCGCAATGAACCTTATGATGACAAAGGAAATATCCACAGATGAAAACTAGAAAGAAGCTTTCTTAGAAACTTCTTAGTGATGTGGGAATTCTTCTCAAAGAGTTACACTTATGTTTCGTGTAGCAGTCCATTAACACAGTCTTTGAGGAAGCTGAGAGCGGCCTCTTTGGATCGCATTGAGGCCTACGTTGATAAAGTAAATTTCATCCGTTCAAAACGTGAAAGAAGCTTTCTGAGAAACCTCTTTCTGATCTGTGAGTTCATCTCATAGACTTATAACTTAGACTTCAGGAAGCAGTTTCCTAACAATCTTTTCGGGGCATCTGGAAAGTCATATTTGGGAGCCCTTAGGGGCCCATGGTGAAAAAGGAAATATCCTCACATAATAACTAAAGAGAAGGTTTCTGGGAAACTGCATTGCCATGTGTGATTGTAACTCACAGAGTTACACGTTTCTCTTCAGTGATCAGTTTGCTAACTAAGTTTTCTGGAAATCTGCAATTAGATACTTCATAGTGCAATGAACCTTACGGTGACAAAGGAAATATCCACAGATGAAAACTAGAAAGAAGCTTTCTTAGAAACTTCTTGGTGATGTGTGAATTCATCTCACAGAGATACACATATGTTTCGTGGAGTCCATTAACACTGTCTTTGAGGAATCTGAGAACGGCTTCTTTGGATCACATTGAGGCCTACGCTGATAAAGGAAATTTCATCGTTCAAAACGTGAAAGAAGCTTTCTGAGAAGCTTCTTTCTGATCTGTGAGTTCATCTCACGGACTTATAACTTAGATTTCAGGAAGCAGTTTGATAACACTCTTTTCGTGGAATCTGTAAAGTGATATTTGGTAGCCCTTAGGGGCCCATGGTGAAAAAGGAAATATCCTCACATAATAAATAGAGAGAAGCTTTCTGAGAGATTCCTTTCGGATGTGTGGATTCATCACACAGAGTTCCATCCTTCCCTTCTTGGAACAGTTTGCTAACACTGTTGTCGTGGATTCTGCCAAGGTATATTTTGGAGCTCATTGAGTGTTATGGGGAAAGAGGAAACATCCTCACATAATAACTAAAGAGAAGCTTTCTGAGAAACTGCATTGCCATGTGTGAATGCAACTCACAGAGTTACACGTTTCTCTTCAGTGATCACTTTTTTAACACAGTTTTCTGGAAATCTGCTATTCGATACTTCATAGCGCAATGAACCTTACGGTGACAAAGGAAATATCCAGAGATGAAACCTAGAAAGAAGCTTTCTTAGAAACTTCTTGGTGATGTGTGAATTCATCTCACAGAGTTACAATTATGTTTCGTGGAGCAATCCATTAACAATGTCTTTGAGGGATCTGAGAATGGCTTCTTTGGATCGCATTGAGGCCTAAGCTGATAATGGAAATTTCATCCGTTCCAAACTTGAAAGAAGCTTTCTGAGAAACTTCTTTCTGATCTGTGAGTTCATCTCACAGACTTATAACTTAGATTTCAGGAAGCAGTTTGCTAACACTCTTTTCGTGGAATCTGTAAAGTGATATTTGGGAGCCCTTAGGGGCCCATGGTGAAAAATGTAATATCCTCACATAATAACTAGAGAGAAGCTTTCTGAGAGATTCCTTTCGGATGTGTGGCTTCATCACACAGAGTCCACCCTTCCCTTCTGGGAACAGTTTGCTAACACTGTTGTCGTGGATTCTGCCAAGGTACATTTTGGAGCTTTTGAGGGTTATGGGGAAAAAGGAAATATCCTCACATAATAAATAAAGAGAAGCTTTCTGAGAAACTGCATTGCCCTGTGTGAATGCAACTCACAGAGTTACACGTTTCTCCTCAGTGATCAGTTTGTCAACACAGTTTTCTGGAAATCTGGAATTTGATACTTCATTGCGCAATGAACCTTACGGTGACAAAGGAATTATCCACAGATGAAAACTAGAAAGAAGCTTTCTTAGAAACTTCTTGGTGATGTGTGAATTCATCTCACAGAGTTACACTTATGTTTCGTGGAGCAGTCCATTAACAATACCTGTGAGGAATCTGAGAACGGATTCTTTGGATCACATTGAGGCCTATGCTGATAATGGAAATTTCATCCGTTCAAAACGTGAAAGAAGCTTTCTGAGAAACTTCTTTCTGATCTGTGAGTTCATCTCAAGGACATTTAACTTAGATTTCATGAAGCAGTTTGCTAACCCTCTTTTCGTGGAATCTGTAAAGTGATATTTGGGAACCCATAGGGGCCCATGGTGATAAAGGAAATATCCTCACATAATAACTAGAGAGAAGCATTCTAAGAGATTCCTTTTGGATGTGTGGCTTCATCACACAGAGTTCCACCCTTCCCTTCTGGGAACAGTTTGCCAACACTGTTGTCGTGGATTCTGCCAAGGTATATTTTGGAGCTCTTTGAGGGTTATGGGGAAAAAGGAAATATCCTCACATAATAAATAAAGAGAAGCATTCTGAGAAACTGCATTGCCCTGTGTGAATGCAACTCACAGAGTTACACGATTCTCTTCAGTTATCAGTTTGTCAACACAATTTTCTGGAAATCTGCAATTCGATACTTCATAGCGCAATGAACCTTATGGTGACAAAGGAAATATCCACAGATGAAAACTAGAAAGAAGCTTTCTTAGAAACTTCTTGGTGATGTGTGAATTCATCTCACAGAGTTACACTTATGTTTCGTGCAGCAGTCCATTAACAATGTCTTTGAGGAATCTGAGAACGGCTTCTTTGGACCATATTCAGGCCTACGCTGACAATGGAAATTTCATCCTTTCAAAACGTGAAAGAAGCTTTATGAGAAACTTCTTTCTGATCTGTGAGTTCATCTCACGGACTTATAACTTAGATTTCAGGAAGCAGTTTGCTAACACTCTTTTCGTGGAATCTGTAACGTGATATTTGGGAGCCCATAGGGGCCCATGGTGAAAAAGGAAATGTCCTCACATAATAACTAGAGAGAAGCTTTCTGAGAGATTCCTTTTGGATGTGTGGCTTCATCACACAGAGTTCCACCCTTCCCTTCTGGGAACAGTTTGCTAAAACTGTTGTCGTGGATTCTGCCAAGTTATATTTTGGAGCTCATTGAGGGTTATGGGGAAAAAGGAAATATCCTCACATAATAACTAAAGAGAAGCTTTCTGAGAAACTGCATTGCCCTGTGTGAATGCAACTCACAGAGTTACACGATTCTCTTCAGTGATCAGTTTGTTAACACAGTTATCTGGAAATCTGCAATTCGATAGTTCATAAAGCAATGAAACTTACAGTGAGAAAGGAAATGTCCACAGATGAAAACTAGAAAGAAACTTTCATAGAAACTTCTTGGTGATGTGTGAATTCATCTCACAGAGTTACACTTATGTTTCGTGGAGTCCATTGACACTGTCTTTGAGGAATCTGAGAACGGCTTCTTTGGATCGCATTCAGGCCTACGCTGATAAAGGAAATTTCATGCGTTCAAAACGTGAAAGAAGCTTTCTGAGAAACTTCTTTCTGATCTGTGAGTTCATCTCACAGGCTTATAACTTAGACTTCCGGAAGAAGTTTGCTAACACTCTTTTTGTGGAATCTGTAAAGTGATATTTGGGAGCCCATAGGGGCCCATGAAGAAAAAGGAAATAACCTCACATAATAACTAGAGAGAAGCTTTCCTAGAGATTCCTTTCTGATGTGTGGCTTCATCACACAGAGTTCCACCCTTCCCTTCTTGGAACATTTTGCTAACACTGTTGTCATGGATTCTGCCAAGGTATATTTGGGAGCTCATTGAGGGCTCTGGTAAAAAAGGAAATATCCTCACATAATAACTAAAGAGAAGCTTTCTGAGAAACTCCATTGCCATGTGTAAATGCAACTCACAGAGTTACACGTTTCTCTTCAGTGATCAGTTTGTTAACACAGTTTTCGGAAAATCTGCAATTCGATACTTCATAGCGCAATGAAACTTACGGTGACAAAGGAAATATCCACAGATGAAAACTAGAAAGAAGCTTTCGTAGAAACTTCTTGGTGATGTGTGAATTCATCTCGCCGAGTTACACTTATTTTTCGTGGAGCAGTCCATTAACACTGTCTTTGAGGAATCTGAGAACGGCTTCTTTGGATCGCATGGAGGCCTACGCTGATAAAGGAAATTTCATCCGTTCAAAACGTGAAAGAAGCTTTCTGAGAAACTTCTTTCCAATCTGTGAGTTCATCTCACAGACTTATAACTTAGACTTCAGGAAGCAGTTTGCTAACACTCTTTTCGTGAAATCTGGAAAGTGATATTTCGGAGCCCTCAGGGGCCCATGGTGCAAAAGGAAATATCTTCACATATTAACTAGAGAGAAGCTTTCTGAGAGATTCCTTTCGGATGTGTGGCTTCATCACACAGAGTTCCACCCTTCCCTTCTGGGAACAGTTTGCTAACACTGTTGTCGTGTATTCTGCAATGGTATATTTGGGAGCTCATTGAGGGCTATGGTGAAAAAGGAAATATCCTCACATAATAACTACGGAGAAGCTTTCTGAGAAAATGCATTGCCATGTGTGAATGCGACTCACAGAGTTACACGTTTCTCTTCAGTGATCAGTTTGTTAACACAGTGTTCTGGAAATCTGCATTCGATACTTCTTAGCGCAATGAACCTTATGATGACAAAGGAAATATCCACAGATGAAAACTAGAAAGAAGCTTTCTTAGAAACTTCTTAGTGATGTGGGAATTCTTCTCAAAGAGTTACACTTATGTTTCGTGTAGCAGTCCATTAACACAGTCTTTGAGGAAGCTGAGAGCGGCCTCTTTGGATCGCATTGAGGCCTACGTTGATAAAGTAAATTTCATCCGTTCAAAACGTGAAAGAAGCTTTCTGAGAAACCTCTTTCTGATCTGTGAGTTCATCTCATAGACTTATAACTTAGACTTCAGGAAGCAGTTTCCTAACAATCTTTTCGGGGCATCTGGAAAGTCATATTTGGGAGCCCTTAGGGGCCCATGGTGAAAAAGGAAATATCCTCACATAATAACTAAAGAGAAGGTTTCTGGGAAACTGCATTGCCATGTGTGATTGTAACTCACAGAGTTACACGTTTCTCTTCAGTGATCAGTTTGCTAACTAAGTTTTCTGGAAATCTGCAATTAGATACTTCATAGTGCAATGAACCTTACGGTGACAAAGGAAATATCCACAGATGAAAACTAGAAAGAAGCTTTCTTAGAAACTTCTTGGTGATGTGTGAATTCATCTCACAGAGATACACATATGTTTCGTGGAGTCCATTAACACTGTCTTTGAGGAATCTGAGAACGGCTTCTTTGGATCACATTGAGGCCTACGCTGATAAAGGAAATTTCATCGTTCAAAACGTGAAAGAAGCTTTCTGAGAAGCTTCTTTCTGATCTGTGAGTTCATCTCACGGACTTATAACTTAGATTTCAGGAAGCAGTTTGATAACACTCTTTTCGTGGAATCTGTAAAGTGATATTTGGTAGCCCTTAGGGGCCCATGGTGAAAAAGGAAATATCCTCACATAATAAATAGAGAGAAGCTTTCTGAGAGATTCCTTTCGGATGTGTGGATTCATCACACAGAGTTCCATCCTTCCCTTCTTGGAACAGTTTGCTAACACTGTTGTCGTGGATTCTGCCAAGGTATATTTTGGAGCTCATTGAGTGTTATGGGGAAAGAGGAAACATCCTCACATAATAACTAAAGAGAAGCTTTCTGAGAAACTGCATTGCCATGTGTGAATGCAACTCACAGAGTTACACGTTTCTCTTCAGTGATCACTTTTTTAACACAGTTTTCTGGAAATCTGCTATTCGATACTTCATAGCGCAATGAACCTTACGGTGACAAAGGAAATATCCAGAGATGAAACCTAGAAAGAAGCTTTCTTAGAAACTTCTTGGTGATGTGTGAATTCATCTCACAGAGTTACAATTATGTTTCGTGGAGCAATCCATTAACAATGTCTTTGAGGGATCTGAGAATGGCTTCTTTGGATCGCATTGAGGCCTAAGCTGATAATGGAAATTTCATCCGTTCCAAACTTGAAAGAAGCTTTCTGAGAAACTTCTTTCTGATCTGTGAGTTCATCTCACAGACTTATAACTTAGATTTCAGGAAGCAGTTTGCTAACACTCTTTTCGTGGAATCTGTAAAGTGATATTTGGGAGCCCTTAGGGGCCCATGGTGAAAAATGTAATATCCTCACATAATAACTAGAGAGAAGCTTTCTGAGAGATTCCTTTCGGATGTGTGGCTTCATCACACAGAGTCCACCCTTCCCTTCTGGGAACAGTTTGCTAACACTGTTGTCGTGGATTCTGCCAAGGTACATTTTGGAGCTTTTGAGGGTTATGGGGAAAAAGGAAATATCCTCACATAATAAATAAAGAGAAGCTTTCTGAGAAACTGCATTGCCCTGTGTGAATGCAACTCACAGAGTTACACGTTTCTCCTCAGTGATCAGTTTGTCAACACAGTTTTCTGGAAATCTGGAATTTGATACTTCATTGCGCAATGAACCTTACGGTGACAAAGGAATTATCCACAGATGAAAACTAGAAAGAAGCTTTCTTAGAAACTTCTTGGTGATGTGTGAATTCATCTCACAGAGTTACACTTATGTTTCGTGGAGCAGTCCATTAACAATACCTGTGAGGAATCTGAGAACGGATTCTTTGGATCACATTGAGGCCTATGCTGATAATGGAAATTTCATCCGTTCAAAACGTGAAAGAAGCTTTCTGAGAAACTTCTTTCTGATCTGTGAGTTCATCTCAAGGACATTATAACTTAGATTTCAGGAAGCAGTTTGCTAACCCTCTTTTCGTGGAATCTGTAAAGTGATATTTGGGAACCCATAGGGGCCCATGGTGATAAAGGAAATATCCTCACATAATAACTAGAGAGAAGCATTCTAAGAGATTCCTTTGGATGTGTGGCTTCATCACACAGAGTTCCACCCTTCCCTTCTGGGAACAGTTTGCCAACACTGTTGTCGTGGATTCTGCCAAGGTATATTTTGGAGCTCATTGAGGGTTATGGGGAAAAAGGAAATATCCTCACATAATAAATAAAGAGAAGCATTCTGAGAAACTGCATTGCCCTGTGTGAATGCAACTCACAGAGTTACACGATTCTCTTCAGTTATCAGTTTGTCAACACAAGTTTTCTGGAATCTGCAATTCGATACTTCATAGCGCAATGAACCTTATGGTGACAAAGGAAATATCCACAGATGAAAACTAGAAAGAAGCTTTCTTAGAAACTTCTTGGTGATGTGTGAATTCATCTCACAGAGTTACACTTATGTTTCGTGCAGCAGTCCATTAACAATGTCTTTGAGGAATCTGAGAACGGCTTCTTTGGACCATATTCAGGCCTACGCTGACAATGGAAATTTCATCCTTTCAAAACGTGAAAGAAGCTTTATGAGAAACTTCTTTCTGATCTGTGAGTTCATCTCACGGACTTATAACTAGATTTCAGGAAGCAGTTTGCTAACACTCTTTTCGTGGAATCTGTAACGTGATATTTGGGAGCCCATAGGGGCCCATGGTGAAAAAGGAAATGTCCTCACATAATAACTAGAGAGAAGCTTTCTGAGAGATTCCTTTTGGATGTGTGGCTTCATCACACAGAGTTCCACCCTTCCCTTCTGGGAACAGTTTGCTAAAACTGTTGTCGTGGATTCTGCCAAGTTATATTTTGGAGCTCATTGAGGGTTATGGGGAAAAAGGAAATATCCTCACATAATAACTGAAAGAAGCTTTCTGAGAAACTGCATTGCCCTGTGTGAATGCAACTCACAGAGTTACACGATTCTCTTCAGTGATCAGTTTGTTAACACAGTTTCTGGAAATCTGCAATTCGATAGTTCATAAAGCAATGAAACTTACAGTGAGAAAGGAAATAGTCCACAGATGAAAACTAGAAAGAAGCTTTCATAGAAACTTCTTGGTGATGTGTGAATTCATCTCACAGAGTTACACTTATGTTTCGTGGAGAGTCCATTGAACACTGTCCTTTGAGGAATCTGAGAACGGCTTCTTTGGATCGCATTGCAGGCCTACGCGATAAAGGAAATTTCATGCGTTCAAAACGTGAAAGAAGCTTTCTGAGAAACTTCTTTCTGATCTGTGAGTTCATCTCACAGGCTTATAACTTAGATCTTCAGGAAGAAGTTTGCTAACACTCTTTTTGTGGAATCTGTAAAGTGATATTTGGGAGCCCATAGGGGCCCATGGTGAAAAAGGAAATATCCTCAGATAATAACTACAGAGAAGCTTTCTTAGATATTGTTTCTGATGTGTGACTTCATCACACAGAGTTCCACCCTTCCTTCTGGAAGAGTTTGCTAACTTTGTTATCTTGTGTTCTGCAAAGAGATATTAGGGAGCACCTGAGGGCTAGTTAAAAAAGGAAATATTCTCAGATCAAAACTGGAAGAAGCCTTCTGAGAAACTGCATTTCGATATGTGAATGCAACTCACAGAGTTACACGTTATTCTTCAGTGTTCAGTTTGTTAACACAGTTTTCTGGAAATCTGCAATGGGATACTTCTGAATGCAATGAAGCTTACGGGACAAGGAAATATCCTCAGATGAAAACTGGAAAAGAAGCTTTTGTTAAAAAATTCTTGGTGATGTGTGAATTCATCTCACAGAATTAAACCTCTGTTTCATGCAGCAGTCCATTAACACTGTCTTTGAGGACCTGAGAAGGAGTTCTTTGGATCGCATTGAAGGACTACAATCAGAAAAGGAAATATCAATCAGCTCAAAACGTGAAAGAAGCTTTCTGAGAAACTTCTTTGAGATCTGTGAATTCCTCTCACAGAGTTACAATTTAGTTCTCAGGAAGCAGTTTGCTAACACTCTTTTCGTGGAATCTGCCAAATGAGAGTGGGAGCAAAATAGGGGTCCATGGTGAAAAAGGAATGTCCTCAGATAATAACTACAGAGAAGCTTTCTAGTAATTGTTCTGAGTGTGACTTCATCACACAGAGTTCCACCCTTCCCTTCTTGGAAGAGTTTTGCTAACTTTGTTATCTTGTGTTCTGCAAAGAGATATTAGGGAGCCACTGAGGGCTAAGGTTAAAAAGGAAATATTCTCAGATCAAAATGGAAAGAAGCCTTCTGGAAACTGCATTTCGATATGTGATGCAACTCACAGAGTACACGTTATCTTCAGTGTTCAGTTTGTTAACACAGTTTTCTGGAAATCTCAATGGGATACTTCTGAATGCAATGAAGCTTATCGGGACAAAGGAATATCCTCAGATGAAAACTGGAAAAGAAGCTTTGTTAAAAACTTCTTGGTGATGTGTGAATCATCTCACAGAATATTAAACCTCTGTTTCATGCAGCAGTCCATTACACTGGTCTTTGAGGACTGAGAAGGAGTTCTTTGGATCGCATTGAAAGACTACAATCAGAAAGGAAATATCATCAGCTTCAAAACGTGAAAGAAGCTTTCTGAGAAACTTCTTTGAGATCTGTGAATTCCTCTCACAGAGTTACAAGTTAGTTCTCAGGAAGCAGTTTGCTAACACTCTTTTCGTGGAATCTGCCAAATGAGATTGGGAGCAATAGGGGTCCATGGTGAAAAAGGGAATGTCCTCAGATAATAACTACAGAGAAGCTTTCTTAGATAATTGCTTTCTGATGTGTGACTTCATCACACAGAGTTCCACCCTTCCCTTCTTGGAAGAGTTTGCTAAGTCTGTTATCTTGTGTTCTGCAAAGTGATATTAGGGAGCTCACTGAGGGCTATGGTAAAAAAGGAAATATTCTCAGATCAAAACTGGAAGAAGCCTTCTGAGAAACTGCATTTCGATATGTGAATGCAACTCACAGAGTTACACGTTACTCTTCAGTGTTCAGTTTGTTAACACAGTTTTCTGGAAATCTGCAATGGGATACTTCTGAACGCAATGAAGCTTATGGTGACAAAGGAAATATCCTCAGATGAAAGCTGGAAACAATCTTTGTTAAAATCTTCTTGGTGATGTGTGAATTCATCTCACAGAATTACACCTCTGTTTCATACAGCAGTACATTAACACTGTCTTTGAGGACCTGAGAAGGACTTCTTTGGATCGCATTGAAGACTACAATCAGAAAGGAAATATCATCAGCTCAAAACGTGAAAGAAGCTTTCTGAGAAACTTCTTTGTGATCTGTGAATTCCACTCACAGAGTTACAATTTAGTTCTCAGGAAGCAGTTTGCTAACACTCTTTTCGTGGAATCTGCCAAATGAGATTGGGAGCCCATAAGGGCCCATGGTGAAAAGGGAATATCCTCAGATAATAACTAGAGAAAAGCTTGCTGAGAGATTGCTTTCTGATGTGTGACTTCATCACACAGAGTTCCACCCTTCCCTTTTGGAACAGGTTGCTAACTCTGTTATCTTGTGTTCTGCAAAGTGATATTTGGGAGCTCACTGAGGGCTATGGTGAAAAAGGAAATATCATCAGATCAAAACTGGAAAGAAGCCTTCTGAGAAACTGCATTTCGATGTGTGAATGCAACTCACAGAGTTACACGTTTCTCTTCAGTGTTCAGTTTGCTAACACAGTTTTCTGGAAATCTGCAATGGGATACTTCTGAACGCAATGAATCTTACGGTGACAAAGGAAATATCCTCAGATGAAAACTAGAAAGAAGCTTTGTTAGAAACTTCTTGGTGATGTGTGAATTCATCTCACAGAGTTACACTTATGTTTCATGCAGCAGTCCATTAACACTGTCTTTGAGGAACCTGAGAAGGACTTCTTTGGATCGCATTGAAGACTACAATCGATAAAGGAAATATCATCAGCTCAAAACGTGAAAGAAGCTTTCTGAGAAACTTCTTTGTGATCTGTGAATTCCTCTCACAGAGTTACAACTTAGTTCTCAGGAAGCAGTTTGCTAACACTCTTTTCGTGGAATCTGCCAAATGAGATTGGGAGCAATAGGGGTCCATGGTGAAAAAGGAATATCCTCAGATAATAACTAGAGAGAAGCTTTCTTAGATAATTGTTTCTGATGTGTGACTTCATCACACAGAGTTCCACCCTTCCCTTCTTGGAAGAGTTTGCTAACTCTGTTATCTTGTGTTCTGCAAAGAGATATTAGGGAGCTACACTGAGGGCTAATGTTAAAAAGGAAATATTCTCAGATCAAAACTGGAAAGAAGCCTTCTGAGAAACTGCATTTCGATATGTGAATGCAACTCACAGAGTTACACGTTATTCTCTCTGTGTTCAGTTGTCTAACACAGCTTTCTGGAAATCTGCAATGGGATACTTCTGAATGCAATGAAGCTTACGGGGACAAAGGAAATATCCTCAGATGAAACATGGAAAGAAGCTTTGTTAAAAACTTCTTGGTGATGTGTGAATTCATCTCACAGAATTAAACCTCTGTTTCATGCAGCAGTCCATTAACACTGTCTTTGAGGACCTGAGAAGGACTTCTTTGGATCGCATTGAAGACTACAATCAGAAAGGAAATATCATCAGCTCAAAACGTGAAAGAAGCTTTCTGAGAAACTTCTTTGAGATCTGTGAATTCCTCTCACAGAGTTACAATTTAGTTCTCAGGAAGCAGTTTGCTAACACTCTTTTCAGTGGAATCTGCCAAATGAGATTGGGAGCAAATAGGGGTCCATGGTGAAAAAGGGAATGTCCTCAGATAATAACTACAGAGAAGCTTTCTTAGATAATTGTTTCTGATGTGTGACTTCATCACACAGAGTTCCACCCTTCCCTTCTTGGAAGAGTTTGCTAACGTCTGTTATCTTGTGTTCTGCAAAGAGATATTAGGGAGCTACAGCTGAGGGCTAAGTTAAAAAAGGAAATATTCTCAGATCAAAACTGGAAAGAAGCCTTCTGAGAAACTGCATTTCGATATGTGAATGCAACTCACAGAGTTACACGTTATTCTTCAGTGTTCAGTTTGTTAACACAGTTTTCTGGAAATCTGCAATGGGATACTTCTGAACTGCAATGAAGCTTACTGGTGACAAAGGAAATATCCTCAGATGAAAACTGGAAAGAATCTTTGTTAAAATCTTCTTGGTGATGTGTGAATTCATCTCACAGAATTAAACCTCTGTTTCATGCAGCAGTCCATTAACACTGTCTTTGAGGACCTGAGAAGGAGTTCTTTGGATCGCATTGAAGACTACAATCAGAAAGGAAATATCATCAGCTCAAAACGTGAAAGAAGCTTTCTGAGAAACTTCTTTGAGATCTGTGAATTCCTACTCACAGAGTTACAATTTAGTTCTCAGGAAGCAGTTTGCTAACACTCTTTTCGTGGAATCTGCCAAATGAGATTGGGAGCAATAAGGGGTCCATGGTGAAAAAGGGAATATCCTCAGATAATAACTAGAGAAAGCTTGCTTAGATAATTGTTTCTGATGTGTGACTTCATCACACAGAGTTCCACCCTTCCCTTCTTGGAAGAGTTTGCTAAGTCTGTTATCTTGTGTTCTGCAAAGTGATATTAGGGAGCTCAGTGAGGGCTATGGTAAAAAAGGAAATATTCTCAGATCAAAACTGGAAAGAAGCCTTCTGGGAAACTGCATTTCGATATGTGAATGCAACTCACAGAGTTACACGTTACTCTTCAGTGTTCAGTTTGTTAACACAGTTTTCTGGAAATCTGCAATGGGATACTTCTGAACGCAATGAAGCTTATGGTGACAAAGGAAATATCCTCAGATGAAAGCTGGAAAGAATCTTTGTTAAAATCTTCTTGGTGATGTGTGAATTCATCTCACAGAATTACACCTCTGTTTCATACAGCAGTACATTAACACTGTCTTTGAGGACCTGAGAAGGACTTCTTTGGATCGCATTGAAGACTACAATCAGAAAGGAAATATCATCAGCTCAAAACGTGAAAGAAGCTTTCTGAGAAACTTCTTTGTGATCTGTGAATTCCACTCACAGAGTTACAATTTAGTTCTCAGGAAGCAGTTTGCTAACACTCTTTTTGTGGAATCTGCCAAATGAGATTGGGAGCCCATAAGGGCCCATGGTGAAAAAGGGAATATCCTCAGATAATAACTAGAGAAAAGCTTGCTGAGAGATTGCTTTCTGATGTGTGACTTCATCACACAGAGTTCCACCCTTCCCTTCTTGGAACAGATTTCTAACTCTGTTGTCTTGTGTTCTGCAAAGTGATATTTGGGATCTTACTGAGGTCTATGTTGAAAAGGAAATATCCTCAGATCAAACTGGAAAGAAGGCTTCTGAGAAACTGCATTTCAATGTGTGAATGCAACTCACAGAGTTACACGTTTCTCTTAAGTGTTCAGTTTGCTAACACAGTTTTCTGGAAATCTGCAATGGGATACTTCTGAACGCAATGAATCTTACGTTGACAAAGGAAATATCCACAGATGAAAACTAGAAAGAAGCTTTCTTAGAAACTTCTTGGTGATGTGTGAATTCATCTCACAGAAGTTACACTTATATTCGCTAGAGCAGTCCATTAACACTGTCATTGAGAACCTGAGAAGGCTTCTTGGATCGCATTTAGCCTACAATGATAAAGGAAATTTCATCCGTCTCAAAACATGAAAGAAGCTTTCCGAGAAACTTCTTTCTGATCTGTGAGTTCATCTCACAGACGTAAAACTTAGACTTCAGGAAGGAGTTTGCGAACACTCTTTTCGGGCATTCTGAAAGTAATATTTGGGAGCCCATAGGGGGCCCATGGTGAAAAGGAAATATCCTCACATAATAACTAGAGAGAAGCTTTCTGAGAGATTGCTTTTCTGATGTGTGACTTCATCACACAGAGTTCCACCCTTCCCTTCTTGGAACAGTTGCTAACCTTTTGTCGTGGATCTCCAAAGGTATATTTGGGATCGCATGAGGGCTATGGTGAAAAAGGAAATATCCTCAAATAAAACTATAGAGAAGGTTTGAGAAACTGCATTGCGATATGTGAATGCAACTCACAGAGTTACACGTTATTCTTCAGTGTTCAGTTTGTTAACACAGTTTTCTGGAAATCTGCAATGGGATACTTCTGATGCAATGAAGCTTACGTGGACAAAAGGAAATATCCTCAGATGAAAACTGGAAAGAAGCTTTGTTAAAAACTTCTTGGTGATGTGTGAATTCATCTCACAGAATTAAACCTCTGTTTCATGCAGCAGTCCATTACACTGTCTTTGAGGACCTGAGAAGGAGTTCTTTGGATCGCATTGAAGACTACAATCAGAAAGGAAATATCATCAGCTCAAACGTGAAAGAAGCTTTCTGAGAAACTTCTTTGAGATCTGTGAATTCCTCTCACAGAGTTACAATTTAGTTCTCAGGAAGCAGTTTGCTAACACTCTTTTTCGTGAATCTGCCAAATGAGATTGGGAGCAAATAGGGGTCCATGGTGAAAAGGGAATGTCCTCAGATAATAACTACAGAGAAGCTTTCTTAGAGATTGCTTTCTGATGTGTGACTTCATCACACAGAGTTTCACCCTTCCCTTCTTGGAACAGTTTGCTAACACTGTTGTCGTGGATTCTGCAAAGGTATATTTGGGAGCTGATGGAGGGCTATGTTGAAAAAGGAAATATCCTCAGATCAAAACTGGAAAGAAGCCATCTGAGAAACTGCATTGCCATGAGTGAATGCAACTCACAGAGTTTCACGTTTCTCATCAGTGATAAGTTTGCTAACTAAGTTTTCTGGAAATCTGCAATGGGATACCTCTTAGCGCAATGAAGCTAACGGTGACAAAGGAAATATCCTCAGATGAAAACTAGAAAGAAGCATTCTTAGAAACTTCTTGGTGATGTGTGATTCATCTCACAGAGTTACACTTATGTTTCATGGAGCAGTCCATTAACACTGTCTTTGAGGAATCTGAGAAGGGCTTCCTTGGATCGAATTGAGGCCTACGCTGATAAAGGAAATTTCATCCGTTCAAAACGTGAAAGAAGCTTTCTGAGAACCTTCTTTCTGATCTGTGAGTTCATCTCACAAACGTATAACTTAGACTTCAGGAAGCAGTTTGCGAACACTCTTTTCCTGGATTCTGCAAAGTCATATTGGGGAGCCCATAGGGGCCCATGATGAAAAAGGAAATATCCTCACATAATAACTAGAGAGAAACCTTCTGAGAGATTGCTTTGTGATGTGTGACTTCATCACACAGAGTTCCACCCTTCCCTTCTTCTAACAGTTTGCTAACACTGTTGTCTTGTATTCTGCAAAGGTATATTTGGGAGATCATTCAGGGCCTATGGTGAAAAAGGAAATATCCTCAGATCAAAACTGTAAAGAAGCCTTCTGAGAAACTGCATTGCCATGTGTGAATGCAACTCACAGAGTTACACGTTTCTCTTCAGTGATCAGTTTGCTAACTAAGTTTTCTGGAAATCTGCAATGTGTTACCTCTTAGAGCAATGAAGCTTACGGTGACAAAGGAAATATTCAGAGATGAAAACTAGAAAGAAGCGTTCTTAGAAACTTCTTGGTGAGGTTTGAATTCATCTCACCTAGTTACACTTATGTTTCGTGGAGCAGTCCA
This sequence comes from Rhinopithecus roxellana, assembly GCF_007565055.1. Taxonomy (NCBI): domain Eukaryota; kingdom Metazoa; phylum Chordata; class Mammalia; order Primates; family Cercopithecidae; genus Rhinopithecus; species Rhinopithecus roxellana. The sequence continues at coordinate 101,546,640 of NC_044552.1, read as the reverse complement.
TTAACACTGTCTTTGAGGAACCTGAGAAGGGCTTCCTTGGATCGCATTGAGGCCCACGTAGATAAGGGTAATTTCATTAGTTCTAAACGTGAAAGACGCCTTCTGAGAAACTTCTTTCTGATCTGTGATTTCATCTCTCCGACGTGTAACTTAGACTTCAGGAAGCAGTTTGCTAACACTCTTTTCGTGGATTCTGGAAAGTGATATTTGGGAGCACATAGGGGCCCATGATAAAAAAGGAAATATCCTCACATAATAACTAGAGAGAAGCTTTCTGAGAGATTGCTTTCTGATGTGTGACTTCATCACACAGAGTTCCACCCTTCCCTTCTTGGAACAGTTTGCTAACACTGTTGTCGTGGATTCTGCTGAGATATATTTGGGAGCTCATTGAGGGCTAGGGTGAAAAAGGATATATCCTCAGATCAAAACTGGAAAGAAGCCTTCGGAGAAACTGCATTGCCATGAGTGAATGTAACTCACAGAGTTACACGTTTCTCTTCAGTGATCAGCTTGCTAATTAAGTTTTCTGGAAATCTGCAATGGGATACCTCTTAGCGCAATGTAGCTTACGGTGACAAAGGAAATATCCTCAGATGAAAACTAGAAAGAAGCTTTCATACAAACTTCTTGGTGATGTGTGAATTCATCTCACAGGGTTACACTTATGTTTCGGGAAGCAGTCCATTAACACTGTTATTGAGGAACCTGAGAAGGGCTTCCTTGGATCGCATTGGGGCCTACGCTGATAAAGGAACTTTCATCCGTTCAAAACGTGACGGAAGCCTTCTGAGAAACTTCTTTCTCATCTGTGAGTTCATCTCACAGAGTTATAACTTGGACTTCAGGAAGCAGCTTGCTAACACTCTTTTCGTGGAATCTGGAAAGTGATGTTTGGGAGCCCATAGGGGCCCATGATGTAAAAGGAAATATCCTCACATAATAACTAGAGAGAAGTTTTCTGAGAGATTGCTTTCTGATGTGTGACTTCATCAAACAGAGTTCCACCCTTCCCTTCTTGGAACAGTTTGCTAACACTGTTGTCGTGGATTCTGCAAAGGTATATTTGGGAGCTCATTGAACGCTACGGTGAAAAAGGAAATATCCTCAGATCAAAACTGGAAAGAAGCCTTCTGAGAAACTGCATTGCCATGAGTGAATGCAACTCACAGGGTTACACGTTTCTCTTCAGTGATCAGTTTGCTAATTAAGTTTTCTGGATATCTGCAATGGGATACATCTTAGCGCAATGAAGCTTACGGTGACAAAGGAAATAACCTCAGATGAAAACTAGAAAGAAGCTTTCTTAGAAACTTCTTGGTGATGTGTGAATTCATCTCACAGAGTTACACTTATGTTTCGGGCAACAGTCCATTAACACTGTTTTTGAGGAACCTGAGAAGGGTTTCCTTGGATCGCAATTGAGGCATACGTTGATAAAGGAATTATCATCCATTCAAAACGTGAAAGAAGCCTTCTGAGAAACTTCTTTCTGATCTCTGAGTTCATCTCACAGACTTATAACTTAGACTTCAGGAAGCAGTTTGCTAGCACTCTTTTCGTGGAATCTTGAAAGTGATATTTGGGTGCCCATAGCGGCCCATGATGAAAAGGAAATATCCTCATATAATAACTAGAGAGAAGATTTCTGAGAGCTTGCTTTCTGATGTGTGACTTCATCACACAGAGTTTCCACCCTTCCCTTCTTGGAACAGATTGCTAACACTGTTGTCGTGGATTCTGCAAAGGTACATTTGGGAGTTCTTTGAGGGCTATGGTGAAAAAGGAAATATCCTCACATAATAACTAAAAAGAAGCTTTCTGAGAAACTTCTTTCTGATCTGTCAGTTCATCTCAGAGACGTATAAATTAGACTTCAGGAAGCAGTTTGCAAACTCTCTTTTCATGGATTCTGGAAACATGATATTTGAGAGCCCTTAGGGGCCCATGGTGAAACAGGAAATATCCTCACATAATAACTAGAGCGAAGCTTTCTGAGAGATTGCATTCTGATGTGTGACTTCATCACACAGAGTTCCACCCTTCCCTTCTTGGAACAGTTTGCTAACACTTTTGTCGTGGAATCTCCAAAGGTATATTAGGGATCGCATTGAGGGCTATGGTGAAAAAGGAAATATCCTCACATAATAACTAAAGAGAAGCTTTCTGAGAATCTGCATTGCCATGTGTGAATGCAACTCACAGAGTTACACGTTTGTCTTCAGTGATCAGTTGTTAACTCTGTTTCCTGGATATCGGCTATTATATACTTCATAGTGCAATGAACCTACGGTGACAAAGGAAATATCCACAGATGAAAATTAGAAAGAAACTTTCTTAGAAACTTCTTGGTGATGTGTGAATTCATCTCACAGAGTTACACTTCTGTTTCGTGGAGCAGTCCATTAACACTGTCTTTGAGGAACCAGAGAAGGGCTTCCTTGGATCGCATTGAGGCCTACTCTGATAAAGGAAATTTCATCCGTTCAAAACATGAAAGAAGCTTTCTGAGATACTTCTTTCTGTTCTGTGAGTTCATCTCACAGACTTATAACTTAGACTTCAGGAAGCAGTTTGCTAGCACTGTTTTCGTGGAATCTGGAAAGTGATATTTGGGAGCCCATAGTGGCCCATAATGAAAAAGGAAATATCCTCACATAATAACTAGAGAGAAGCTTTCTGAGAGATTGCTTTCTGATGTGTGTCTTCATCACACAGAGTTCCACCCTTCCCTTCTTGGAACAGTTTGATAACACTCTTCTCGTGGATTCTGCAAAGGTATATTTGGGAGCTCATTGAGGGCTATGGTGAAAAAGGAAATATCCTCAGATCAAACTGGAAAGAAGCCGTCGGAGAAAGTGCATTGCCATGAGTGAATGCAACTCACAGAGTTACACGTTTCTCTTCAGTGATCAGTTTGCTAAGTTTTCTGGAAATCTGCAATGGGATACTTCTTAGTGCAGCGAAACTTTCGCTGACAAAGGAAATATCCACAGATGAAAACTACAAAGAAGCTTTCCTAGAAACTTCTTGGTGATATGTGAATTCATCTCACAGAGTTACACTTGTGTTTCATGGAGCAGTCCACTAACACTGTCTTTGAGGAAACTGAGAAGGGATTCCTTGGATCGATTTGAGGCCTACGCTGAAAAAGGAAATTTCATCCGTTCAAAACCTGAAAGAAGCCTTCTGAGAAACTTCTTTCTGATCTGTGAGTTCATCTCACAGAGGTATAAATTGGACTTCAGGAAGCAGTTTCCTAACACTCTTTTCGTGGAATCTGGAAAGTGATATTTGGGAGCCCTTAGGGGCCCATGATGAAAAAGGAAATATCCTCACATAATAACTAGAGATCAGCTTTCTGAGAGATTGCTTTCTGATGTGTGACTTCATCACACCGAGTTCCAACCTTCCCTTCTAGGAACAGTTTCCTATCACTGTTGTCGTGGATTCTGCAAAGGCATATTTGGGAGCTCATTGAGGGCTATGGTGAAACAGGAAATATCCTCACATAATAAAGAAAGAGAAGCTTTCTAAGAAACTTCTTTCTGATCTGTGAGTTCATCTCACAGACGTATAACTTAGACTTCAGGAAGCAGTGTGCGAACACTCTTATCGTGGATTCTGGAAAGTGATATTTGGGAGCCCATAGGGCCCCATGGTGAAACAGGAAATATCCTCACATTATAACTAGAGAGAGCCTTTCTGAGAGATTGCTTTCTGATGTGTGACTTCATCACACAGAGTTCCACCATTCCCTTCTTGGAACAGTTTGCTAACACTGTTGTCGTGAATTCTGCAAAGGTATATTTGGGAGCTCATTGAGGGCTATGGTGAAAAAGGAAATATCCTCACATAATAACTAAAGAGAAGCTTTCTGAGAAACTGCATTGCCATGAGTGAATTCAACTCACCGAGTTACACGTTTCTCTTCAGTGATCAGTTTGCTAACTATGTTTTCTGGAAATCTGCAATGGGATGCCTCTTAGCGCAATGAAGCTTACGGTGACAAAGGAAATATCGTCAGATGAAAACGAGAAAGAAGCTTTCTTAGAAACTTCATGGTGATGTGTGAATTCATCTCAGAGAGTTTCACTTATACTTCGTGGAGCAGTCCATTAACACTATCTTTGAGGAAGCTTAGAAGGGCTTCCATGGATCGCATTGAGGCCTACGCTGATAAAGGAAATATCATCCGTTCAAAACGTGAAAGAAGCCTTCTGAGAAGCTTCTTTCTGATCTCTGAGTTCATCTCCCAGACGTATAATTTCGACTCCAGGAAGCACATTGCGAACACTCTTTTCGTGTATTCTGAAAAGTGATATTTGGGAGCCCATAGGGGCCCATGGTGAAAAGGAAATAATCTCATATAATAACTAGAGAGAAGCTTTCTGAGAGTTTGCTGTCTCATCTGTGACTTCATCACACAGAGTTCCACCCTTTCCTTTTTGGAACAGTTTGCTTACACTGTTGTCATGGATTCTGCAAAGGTATATTTGGTAGCTCACTGAGGGCTACGGTGAAAAAGGAAATATACTCACATAATAACTAAAGCGAAGTTTTCTGAGAAACTGCATTGCCATGTGTGAAGGCAACTCAGAGTTACACGTTCTCTTCAGTGATCAGTTTGTTAACACAGTGTTCTGGAAATCTGCAATTAGATACTTTATAGCGCAATGAACCTTACGGTGACAAAGGAAATATCCACAGATGAAAACTAGAAAGAAGCTTTCCTAGAAACTTCTTGGTGATGTGTGAATTCATCTCACAGAGTTACACTTATGTTTCGTGGAGCAGTCCATTAACACGGTCTTTGAGGAACCTGCGAATGGCTTCCTTGTATCGCATTGAGGCCTACCCTGATAACGGAAATTTCTCTCGTTCAGAACGTTGAAGAAGCTGTCTGAGAAATTTCTTATGATCTGTGTGTTCATCTCACAGACTTATTACTTAGACTTCAGGAAGCAGTTGGCTAACACTCTATTCATTTAATGTGGAAAGTGATATTTGGGAGCCCGTAGGGGCCCATGATGAAAAAGGAAATATCCTCACATAATAACTAGGGAGAAGCTTTCTGAGAGATTGCTTTCTGTTGTGTGACTTCACCACACCGAGTTCCACCCTTCCCTTCTTGGAACAGTTTGCTAACACTGTTGTTGTGTATTCTGCAAAGGCATATTTGGGATCTGATTGAAGGCTACGGTGAAATAGGAAATATCCTCAGATCAAAACTGGAAGAAACCCTTCTGAGAAACTGCATTGCCGTGCGTGAATGCAACTCACAGAGTTACACGTTTCTCTTCAGTGATCAGTTTGCTAACTACGTTTTCTGGAAATCTGCAATGGGATACCTCTTAGGGCAATGAAGCTTACGGTGACGAAGGAAATATCCTCAGATGAAAAATAGAAAGAAGCTTTCTTAGAAACTTCTTGGTGATGTGTGAATTCATATCACAGAGTGACACTTATGTTTCGTGGAGCAGTCCATTAACAATGTCTTTCAGGAACCTGAGAAGGGCTTCCTTGGATCACATTGCGGCTACGCTGATAAAGGAAATTTTATCAGTTCAAAACGTGAAAGAATCTTTCTGAGAAACTTCTTTCTGATATGTGAGTTCATCTCACAAACGTATAACTTAGATTTCAGGAAGCAGTTTGCTAACACTCTTTTCGTGGAACCTGGAAAGTCATATTTGGGAGCCCGTAGGGGCCCATGATGAAAAAGGAAATATCCTCACATAATAACTAGAGAGAAGCTTTCTGAGAGATTGCTTTCTCATGTGTGGCTTCATCACACAGAGTTCCACCCTTCCCTTCTTGGAACAGTTTGCTAACACTGTTGTCGTGGATTCTGCAAAAGTATATTTGGGAGCTCATTGAGGGCTATGGTGAAAAAGGAAATATCGTCACATAATAACTAAAGAGAAGCTTTCTGAGAAACTGCATTGCCGTGTGTGAATGCAACTCACAGAGTTACACGTTTCTCCTCAGTGATCAGTTTGATCACACAGTTTTCTGGAAATATGCCATGTGATACTTCATCGCTCAATGAAACTTACGATGACAAAGGAAATGTCCACAGATGAAAACTAGAAAGAAGCTTTCCTAGAAACTTCTTGGTGATCTGTGAATTCATCTCACAGAGTTACACTTATGTTTCGTGGAGCAGTCCATTAACACTGTCTTTGAGGAACCTGAGAAGGACTTCTTTGGACCGTATTGAGGCCTACAGTGGTAAAGGAAATGTCACCCGTTCAAAACGTGAAAGAAGCTTTCTGAGAAACTTCTTTGTGATCTGTGAATTCCTCTCACGGAGTTACAGCTTAGTTCTCAGGAGGCAGTTTGCTAACTCTCTTTTCGTGGAATCTGCCAAATGAGATTTGGGAAGCCGATAGGGGCCCTTGGTGAAAAAGGAAATATCCTCAGATAATAACTAGAGAAAAGCTTTCTGAGAGGTTGCTTTCTGATGTGTGACTTCGTCACACAGAGTTCCACTCTTCCCTTCTTGTAACAATTTGCTAACTCTGTTACCTTGTGTGCTGCAAAGTGATATTTGGGAGCTCACTGCGGGCTATGGTGAAGAAGGAAATATCCTCAGATCAAAATTGGAAGGAAGCCTTCTGAGAAACTGCATTTCGATGAGTGAATGCAACTCACAGAGTTACACGTTTCTCCTCCGTGTTCAGTTTGCTAACTTAGTTTTCTGGAAATCTGCAATGGGATACTTCTGAACGCAATGAAGCTTACGGTGACAAAGGAAATATCCTCAGATGAAAACTAGAAAGAAGCTCTATTAGAAACTTCTCGGTGATGTGTGAATGCATCTCACAGAATTACACTTATATTTCATGCAGCAGTCCATTAACACTGTGTTTGAGGATCCTGAGAAGGACTTCTTTGGATCGCATTGAGGCCTACGCTGATAAAGGAAATATAATCAGTTCAAAACGTGAAAGAAACTTTCTGAGAAACCTCTTTGTGATCTGTGAATTCCTATCACAATTTTACAGCTTAGTTCTCAGGAAGCAGTTTGCTAACACTCTTTTCGTGGAATCTGCAAGGTGAGATTTGGGAGCCCTTAGGGGCCCATGGTGAAAAAGGAAATATCCTCAGATAATAACTAGAGAGAAGCTTTCTCAGAGATTGCTTACTGATGTGTGACTTCATCACGAAATTCCAATCTTCCTTTCTTTGTAGAGTACACTAACTCTGTTATGTTGTGTTCTGCAAAGTGATAATTGGGAGCTCACTGAGGACTATGGTGAAAAAGGAAATATACCCAGATCAAAACTGGAAGGAAGCCTTCGGAGAAACTGCATTTCGATGTGTGCATGCAACTCAGAGAGTTACACGTTTCTCCTCAGTGTTCAGTTTGCTAACTTAGTTTTCTGGAAATCTGCAATGGGATACTTCTGAACGCAATGAAGCTTACGGTGACAAAGGAAATATCCTCAGATGAAAACTAGAAAGAAGCTCTATTAGAAACTTCTCGGTGATGTGTGAATGCATCTCACAGAATTACAATTATGTTTCATGCAGCAGTCCATTAACACTGTGTTTGAGGATCCTGAGAAGGACTTCTTTGGATCGCATTGAGGCCTACGCTGATAAAGGAAATATAATCAGTTCAAAACGTGAAAGAAACTTTCTGAGAAACCTCTTTGTGATCTGTGAATTCCTATCACAATTTTACAGCTTAGTTCTCAGGAAGCAGTTTGCTAACACTCTTTTCGTGGAATCTGCAAGATGAGATTTGGGAGCCCTTAGGGGCCCATGGTGAAAAAGGAAATATCCTCAGATAATAACTAGAGAGAAGCTTTCTCAGAGATTGCTTACTGATGTGTGACTTCATCACGAAATTCCAATCTTCCTTTCTTTGTAGAGTACACTAACTCTGTTATGTTGTGTTCTGCAAAGTGATAATTGGGAGCTCACTGAGGACTATGGTGAAAAAGGAAATATACCCAGATCAAAACTGGAAGGAAGCCTTCGGAGAAACTGCATTTCGATGTGTGCATGCAACTCAGAGAGTTACACGTTTCTCCTCAGTGTTCAGTTTGCTAACATAGTGTTCTGGAAACCTGCAATGGGATACTTCAGAACGCAATGAAGCTTACGGTGAGAAAGGAAATATCCTCAGATGAAAACTAGAAAGGAGCTCTGTTAGAAACTTCTTGGAGATGTGTGAGTTCATCTCAAAGAATTACACTCATGTATGATGTAGGAGTCCATTAAGACTGTCTTTGAGGAAGCTGAGAAGGACTTCTTTGGATTGCATTGAGGCCTACACTGATAAAGGAAATATCATCAGTTGAAAACGTGAAAGAAGCTTTCTGAGAAACTTCTTTGTGATCTGTCAATTCCTCTCACAGTGTTATAGCTTAGTTCTCAGGAAGCAGTTTGCTAACACTCTTTGGTGGAATCTGCCAAATGAGATTTGGGAGCCCTTAGGTGCCCATGGAGAAAAAGCAAATATCCTCAGATAATAACTAGAGAGAAGCTTTCTGAGAGATTGCTTTCTGATGTTTGACTTCATCACACAGAGTTCCACCCTTCCCTTCGTGGAAGAGTTTGCAAACTCTGTTAACTTGGGTTCTTCAAGGTGATATTTGGGAGCTCACTGTGGGCTATGGTGAAAAAGGAAATATCCTCATATCAAAATCGGAAAGAAGCCTTCTGAGTAACTGCATTTTGATGTGTGAATGCATCTCACAGAGTGACACGTTTCTCTTCAGTGTTCAGTTTGCTAACACAGTTTTCTGGAAATCTGCAATGGGATACTTCTGAACGCAATGAAGCTTACGGTGAAAAAGGAAAAATCCTCAGATGAAAACAAGAAAGAAGCTTTGTTACAAAGTTCTTGTTGATGTGTGAATTCATCTCACAGAATTACACTTATGTTTCATGCAGGAGTCCATTAACACTGTCTTTGAGGAACCTGAGAAGGATTTCTTTGAATCGCATACAGGCCTACGCTGATAAAGGAAATATCATCAGTTCAAAAGGTGAAAGAAGCTTTCGGAGAAACTTCTTTGTGATCCGTGAATTCCTCTCACAGACTTACATCGTAGTACTCAGGAAGCAGTTTGCTTACACTCTTTTCGTGGAACCTGCCAAATGAGATTTGGGAGCCCATAGGGGCCCAAGGTGAAAAAGGAAATAGACTCAGATAATAACTAGAAAGAAGCTTTCTGAGAGATTGCTTTCTGATGTGTGACTTCATCACCCAAAGTTCCACCCTTCCCTTCCTTGAAGAGTTTGCTAACTCTGTTATCTTGTGTTTTGCAAAGTGATAATTGGGAGCTCACTGAGGACTATGGTGAAACAGGAAATATACCCAGATCAAAACTGGAAGGAAGCCTTCTGAGAAACTGCATTTCGATGTGTGAATGCAACTCACAGAGTTACACGTTTGTCCTCCGTGCTCAGTTTGATAACATAGTTTTCTGGAAATCTGCAATGGGATACTTCTGAACGCAATGAAGCTTACGGTGACAAAGGGAATATCCTCAGATGAAAACTAGAAAGAAGCTCTATTAGAAACTTCTCGGTGAAGTGTGAATGCATCTCACAGAATTACACTTATGTTTCATGCAGCAGTCCATTAACACTGTGTTTGAGGAACCTGAGAAGGACTTCTTTGGATCGCATTGAGGCCTTCACTGATAAAGGAAATATCATCAGTTGCAAACGTGAAAGAAGCTTTCTGAGAAACTTCTTTGTGATCTGTGAATTCCTCTCACACAGTTACAACGTAGTTCTCAGGAAGCCGTTTGCTAACACTCTTTTCGTGGAATCTGCCAATTGAGATTTGGGAGCCCTTAGGGTCCCATGGTGAAAAAGGAAATATCCACAGATAATAACTAGAGAGAAGCTTTCTCAGAGATTGCTTACTGATGTGTGACTTCATCACGAAATTCCAACCTTCCTTTCTTTGAAGACTTTGCAAACTCTGTTATCTTGTGTTCTGCAAAGTGATAATTGGGAGCTCACTGAGGACTATGGTGAAAAAGGAAATATACCCAGATCAAAACTGGAAGGAAGCCTTCGGAGAAACTGCATTTCGATGTGTGCATGCAACTCAGAGAGTTACACGTTTCTCCTCAGGGTTCAGTTTGCTAACATAGTTTTCTGGAAACCTGCAATGGGATACTTCAGAACGCAATGAAGCTTACGGTGACAAAGGAAATATCCTCATATGAAAACTAGAAAGAAGCTCTGTTAGAAACTTCTTGGAGATGTGTGAATTCATCTCAAAGAATTACACTCATGTATGATGTAGGAGTCCATTAACACTGTCTTTGAGGAACCTGAGAAGGACTTCTTTGGATCACATTGAGGCCTACACTGGTAAAGGAAATATCATCAGTTGAAAACGTGAAAGAAGCTTTCTGAGAAACTTCTTTGTGATCTGTGAATTCCTCTCACAGAGTTACAGCTTAGTTCTCAGGAAGCAGTTTGCTAACACTCTTTCGTGGAATCTGCCAAATGAGATTTGGGAGCCCTTAGGGGCCCATGGTGAAAAAGCAAATATCCTCAGATAATAACTAGAGCGAAGCTTTCTGAGAGATTGCTTTCTGATGTGTGACTTCATCACACAGAGTTCCACCCTTCCCTTCTTGGACGAGTTTTCTAACTCTGTTATCTTGTGTTCTACAAAGTGTTATTTGGGAACTCACTGAGAGCTATGGTGAAAAAGGAAATATCCTCAGATCAAAACTAGAAAGAAGCCTTCTGAGAAACTGTATTTCGATATGTGAATGCAACTCATAGCGTTACACTTTTCTCCTCAGTGTTCAGTTTGCTAACACAGTTTTCTGAAAATCTGCAATGGTATACTTCTGAACGCAATGAAACTTACGGTGACAAACGAAATATCCTCAAATGAAAACTGGAAAGAAGTTTTGTTAAAAAATTCTTGGTGATGTGTGAACTCATCTCACAGAATTACACCTCTGTTTCATGCAGCAGTCCATTAACACTGTCTTTGAGGACCTGAGAAGGACTTCTTTGGATCGCATTGAGGCCTTCACTGATAAAGGAAATATCATCAGTTGAAAACGTGAAAGAAGCTTTTGGAGAAACTTCTTTGTGATCTGTGAATTCCTCTCACAGAGTTACAACGTAGTTCTCAGGAAGCAGTTTGCTAACACTCTTTTCGTGGAATCTGCCAATTGAGATTTGGGAGCCCTTAGGGGCCCGTGGTGAAAAAGCAAATGTCCTCAGATGATAACTAGAGAGAAGCTTTCTGAGAGATTGCTTACTGATGTGTCACTTCATTACAGAGAGTTCCACCCTTCCCTTCTTGGAACAGATTGCTAACTCTGTTATCTTCTGTTCTGCAAAGTGATATTTCAGAGCTCACTGAGGGCTATGGTGAAAAAGGAAATATCCTCAGTTCAAAACTGGAAAGAAGCCTTCTGAGAAAATGCATTTCGATGTGTGAATGCAACTCACAGAGGTCCTCGTTTCTCCTCGGAGTTCAGTTTGCTAACAGAGTTTTCTGGAAATCTGCAATGGGATACTTCTGAACGCAATGAAGCTAAAGGTGACAAAGGAAATATCCTCAGATGAAAACTAGAAAGAAGCTTTCTTAGAAACTTATTGGTGATGTGTGAATTCGTCTCACAAAGTTACACTTATTTCTCATGCAGCATTCCATTAACACTGTCTTTGAGAAACCTGAGAAGGACTTCTTTGCATCGTATTGAGGCCTATGCTGATAAAGGAAATATCATCAGTAAAAAACGTGAAAGAAGCTTTCTGAGAAACTCTTTGTGATCTGTGAATTCCTCTCAGAGAGTAACAGTTTAGTTCTCAGGAATCAGTCTGCTAACGCTCTTTTCGTGGAATCTGCCAAGTGAGATTTGGGAGCCCATAGGGGCCCATGGTGAAAAAGGAAATGTCAACAGATAATACCTAGAGAGCTTTCTGAGCGATTGCTTTCTGAGGTGTGACTTCATCACACAGAGTTCCACCCTTCCCTTCTTGGAACAGTTTGCTAACTCTGTTATCTTCTGTTCTGCAAAGTGATATTTGGGAGCTCACTGAGGGCTATGGTGAAAAAGGAAATATGCTCAGATCAAAACTGGAAAGAAGCCTTCTACGTAACTGCATTTCGATATGTGAATGCAACTCAGAGAGTTACCCGTTTCTCCTCAGTGTTCAGTTTGCAAACACAGTTTTCTGGAAATCTGCAATGGGATACTTCTGAATGCAATGAAGCTTACGGTGACAAAGGAAATATCCTCAGATGAAAACTAGAAAGAAGATTTCTTAGAAACTTCTTGGTGATGTGTGAATTCATCTCACAGAGTTACAATTATGTTTCCTGGAGCAGTCCATTAACACTGTCTTTGAGGAACCTGAGAAGGGCTTCCTTGGTTCGCATTGAGGCCTACGCTGATAAAGGAAATGTCATCCGTTCAAAACGTGAAAGAAGCTTTCTGAGAACCTTCTTTCTGATCTGTGAGTTCATCTCACAGACTTATAACTTAGACTTCAGGAAACATTTTGCGTACACTCTTTTCGTGGATTCTGGAAAGTGATATTTGGGAGCCCGTAGGGGCCCATGGTGAAAAAGGAAATATCCTCACATAATAACTAGACAGAATTTTTCTGAGAGATTGCTCTCTGATGTGTGACTTCATCACACAGACTTCCACCCTTCCCTTCTTGGAACAGTTTGCTAACACTGTTGTCGTGGATTCTGCAAAGGTATATTTGGGAGCTCATTGAGGGCTATGGTGAAAAAGGAAATATCCTCAGATCAAAACTGGAAAGAAGCCTTTTGAGAAACTGCATTGCCATGAGTGAATGCAAGTCACAAAGTAACATGTTTCTCTTCAGTGATCAGTTTGCTAACTCAGTTTTCTGGAAAAATTCAATGGGATAGCTCTTAGTGCAATGAAGCTTATGGTGACAAAGGAAATGTCCTCAGACGAAAACTAGGAAGAAGCTTTCTTAGAAACTTCTTGGTGATACGTGAATTCATCTCCAGAGTTACACTTATGTTTTTGGTGCAGTCCATTAACACTGTCTTTGAGGAACCTGAGATGAGCCTCTTTGGATCGCATTGAGGCCTACGCTGATAAAGGAAATTTCTTCGATTCAAAACGTGAAAGAAGCTATCTGAGAAACTTCTTTCTGATCTGTGAGTTCATCTCAAAGACTTGTAACTTAGACTCCAGGAAGCAGTTTGCTAACACTCTTTTCTTGGAATCTGGAAATTGATATTTGGGAGACCATAGGGGCCCATGGTGAAAAAGGAAATATCCTCACATAATAATTAGAGAGAAGCTTTCTGAGAGATTGCTTTCTGATGTGTGACTTCATCACACAGAGTTCCACCCTTCCCTTCTTGGAACAGGTTGCTAACACTGTTTTCGTGGATTCTGCAAAGGTATATTTAGGAGCTCATTGAGGGCTATGGTGAAAAAGGAAATATCCTCACATAATAAATAAAGAGAAGCTTTCTGAGAAACTGCATTGGCATGTGTGAATGTAACTCACAGAGTAACACGTTTCTCTTAGTTGATCAGTTTGTTAACACAGTTTTCTGGAAATCTGCAATTAGATACTTCATAGCGCAATGAACCTTATGGTGACAAAGGAAAAATCCACAGATGAAAACTAGAAAGAAGCTTTTATAGAAACTTCTTGGTGATGTGTGAATTCATCTCACAAAGTTACACTTATGTTTCATGGAGCAGTCCATTAACACTGTCTTTGAGGAACCTGAGAAGGCTTCCTTGGATCGCATTGAGGCCTACGCTAATAAAGGAAATATCATCCGTTCAAAACGTGAAAGAAGCCTTCTGAGAAACTTCTTTCTGATCTGTGAGTTCATCTCACAGACTTATAACTTAGACTTCACGAAGAAGTTTGCTAGCGGTCTTTTCGTGGAATCTGGAAAGTGATATTTGGGAGCCCACAGGGGCCCATGATGAAAAAGGAAATATCCTCACATAATAACCAGAGTGAAGATTTCTGAGAGATTGCTTTCTGATGTGTGACGTCATCACACAGAGTTCCATCCTTCCCTTCTTGGAACAGTTTGCTTACACTGTTGTCGTGAAATCTGTAAAGGTATATTTGGGAGCTCATTGAGGGCTATGGTGAAAAAGGAAATATCCTCACATAATAACTAAAGAGAAGCTTTCTGAGAAACTGCATTGTCCTGGGTGCATGCAACTCACAGAGTTACACAATTCTCTTCAGAGATCAGTTTGTTAACACAGTTTTCTGGAAATCTGCAATTAGATACTTCATAGCGCAATGAACCTTATGGTGACAAAGGAAATATCCACAAATGAAGACTAGAAAGAAGCTTTCTTAGAAACCTCTTGGTGATGTGTGAATTCATCTCACAGAGTTACACTTATGTTTCGTGGAGCAGTCCATTAACACTGTTTTGAGGAGATTGAGAAGGGCTTCCTTGGATCGCATTGAGGTCTACGCTGATAAAGGAAATTTCATCCGTTCAAAACGTGAACGAAGCTTTCTGAGAAACTTCTTTCTGATCTGTGAATTCTTCTCCCAGAGTTACAGCTCAGTTTTCAGGAAGGAGTTTGCTAACACACTTTTCGTGGAATCTTCAAAGTGATAATTGGGAGCCCTTAGGGGCCCATGGTGAAAAAGGAAATATCCTCAGATAATAACTAGAGAGAAGCTTTCTGAGAGATTGCTTTCTGATGTGTGACTTCATCACACAGAGTTCCACTCTTCCCTTCTTGGAGCACTTTACTAACTCTGTTATCTTGAGTTCTGCAAAGTGATATTTGGGAATTCACTGAGAGGTATGAATAAAAAGGATATATCCTCACATAATAACTAAACAGAAGCTTTCTGAGAAACTGCATTGCCATATGCTGAATGCAACTCACAGAGTTACACGTTTCTCTTCAGTGATCAGTTTGTTAACACCGTTTTCTGGAAATCTGCAATTAGATACTTCATAGCGCAACGAAACTTACGGTGACAAAGGAATTATCCTCAGATGAAAACTAGAAAGAAGCTTGCTTAGAAACTTCTTGTTGATGTGTGAATTCATCTCACAGAGTTACACTTACGTTTTGGGGAGCAGTCCATTAACACTGTCTTTGAGGAACCTGAGAAGGGCTTAATTGGATCACATTGAGGCCTACGCTGATAAAGGAAATTTCATCCGTTCAAAACATGAAAGAAACTTTCTGAGAAACTTCTTTCTGATCTGTGAGTTCATCTCACCGACTAATACCTTAGACTTCAGGAAGCAGTTTGCTAACACTCTTTTTGTGGATTCAGGAAAGTGATATTTGGGAGCCCACAGCGTCCCATGGTGAAAAAGGGAATGTCCTCACATAATAACTAGGGAGACGCTTTCTGAGAGATTGCTTTCTGATGTGTGACTTCATCACACAGAGTTCCACACTTCCCTTCTTGGAACAGTTTGCTAACACTGTGGTCGTGGATTCTCCAAAGGTATATTTGGGAGCTCTTTGAGGACTATGGTGAAAAAGGAAATATCCTCAGATTAAAACTCGAAAAAAGCCTTCTGAGAAACTGCATTGGCATGAGAGAATGAACTCTCAGAGTTCAAGTTTCTCTTCAGTGATCAGTTTGCTAACTAAGTTTTCTGGAAATCTGCAATGGGATACCTCTAAGCGCAATGAAGCTTACGGTGACAAACGAAATATTCACAGATGAAAACTAGAAAGAAGCTATTTTAGAAAATTCTTGGTGATGTGTGAATTCATCTCACAGAGTTACACTTATGTTTCGTGGAGCAGTCGATTAACTACTGTCTTTGAGGAACCTGAGAAGGGCTTCCTTGGATCGCATTGAGGCCTACGCTGAAAAGGAAATTTCTTACGTTCAAAACGTGAAAGAAGCTTTCTGAGAAACTTCTTTCTGATCTATGAGTTCATCTCACAGACTTACAACTTAGATTTCAAGAAGCAGTTTGCTAACACTCTTTTTTTGGAATCTGGAAAGTGATATTTCGGAGCCCAAAGGTGCCCATGATGAAAAAGGAAATATCCTCACATAATAACGAGAGAGAAGCTTTCTGAGAGTTTGCTTTCTGAGCTGTGATTTCATCACATAGAGTTCCACCCTTCCCTACTTGAAACATTTTGCTAACACTGTTGTCGTGGATTCTACAAAGGTATATTTGGGAGTTCATTGAGTGCTATGGTGAAAAAGGAAATATCCTCACATAATAACTAGAGAGAAGCTTTCTGAGAAATTGCTTTTTGATGTGTAACTTCATGACACAGAGTTCCACCATTCCGTTCTTGGAACAGTTTGCTAACACTGTTGTCGTGGATTCTGCAAAGGTATATTTGGGAGCTGATTGAGGGCTATGGTGAAAAAGGAAATATCCTCAGATCAAAACTGGAAAGAAGCCTTCTGAGAAACTGCATTGCCATGAGTGAATGCAACTAACAGAGTAACACGTTCCTCTTCAGTGATCAGTTTGCTAACAAACTGTTCTGGAAATCTGCAATGGGCTACCTCTTAGGGCAATGAAGCTTACAGAGATAAAGGAAATATCCTCAGATGAAAACTAGAAGGAAGCTGTCTTAGAAACTTCTTGGTGATGTGTGAATTCATCTCACAGATTTACACTTATGTTTTGTGGAGCAGTCCATTAACACTGTCTTTGAGGAACCTGAGAAGGGCTTCCTTGAATCGCATTGAGGCCTATGCTGATAAAGGAAATTTCTTCCGTTCAAAACGTGAAAGAAGCTTTCTGAGAAACTTCTTTCTAATCTGTGAGTTCATCTCACAGACTTATAACTTAGACTTCAGGAAGCAGTTTGCTAACACTCTTTTCGTGGAATCTGTAAAGTGATATTTGGGAGCCCATAGGGGCCCATGATGAAAAAGGAAATATCCTCACATAATAACTAGAGAGAAGCTTTCTGAGAGATTGCTTTCTGATGTGTGACCATCGCACATATTTTCACCCTTCCCTTCTTGGAACAGTTTGCTAACACTGTTGTCGTGGATTCTGCAATGTTATATTTGGTAGCTCTTTTAGGGCTATGGTGAAAAAGGAAATATCCTTAGATCAAAACTGGAAAGAAGCCCTCTAGAAACTGCAGTGCCATGTTTGAATGCAACTCACAGAGGTACACTTTTCTCTTCAGTGATCAGTTTGCTAACTAAGTTTTCTGGAAATCTGCAATGGGTTACCTCTTAGCGCAATGAAGCTTATGGTGATAAAGGAAATATCCTCAGATGAGGACTATAAAGAAGCTTTCTTAGAAATTTCTTGGTGCTGTGTGAATTCATCTCACAGTATTACACCTCCGTTTCATGTAGCAGTCCATTAACACTGTCTTTGAGGAACCTGAGAAGGACTTCTTTGGATCGCATTGAGGCCTATGCTGGTAAAGGAAATATCACCCGTTCAAAACGTGAAAGAAGCTTTCTGAGAAAATTCGTTGTGATCTGTGAATTCCTCTCACGGAGTTACAGCTTAGTTCTCAGGAGGGAGTTTGCTAATACTCTTTTCGTGGAATATGCCAAATGAGATTTGGGAGCCCATAAGGGCCCTTGGTGAAAACGGAAATATCCTCATATCAAAAGTGGAAAGAAGCCTTTTGAGAATCTGCATTTCAATGTGTGAATGCAACTCACAGATTAACACGTTTCTCTTCAGTGTTCAGTTTGCTAACACAGTTTTCTGGAAATCTGCAATGGGATACTCTGAACACAATGAAACTTACGGTGACAAAGCAAATACCCTCAGATGAAAACTAGAATGAAGCTTTCTTAGAAACTTCTTGGTGCTGTGGGAATTCATCTCACAAAGTTACACTTATGTTTCGTGCAGCATTCCGTTAACACTGTCTTTGAGGAACCTGAGAAGGACTTCTTTGGATCGCATTGAGGCCTACCATCATAAACGAAATATCATCAGCTCAAAACGTGAAAGAAGCTTTCTGAGAAACTTCTTTGTGATCTGTGAATTCCTCTCACAGAGTTAAAACTTAGTTCTCAGGAAGCAGATTACTAACACTCTTTTCGTGGAATCTGCCAAATGAGATTTGTTAGCCCACAGGGGCCCATGGTTTAGAAGGAATATCTCAGATAATAACTAGAGACAAGCTTTCTGAGAGTTGTTTTCTGATGTGTGACTTCATAGCACAGAGTTCCATCCTTCCCTTCTTGGAAGAGTTTGCTAACTCTGTTATCTTGTGTCCTGCAAAGTGATATTTGGGAGCTCACTGAGGCTATGGAAAAAAGGAAATATCCTCAGATCAAAGAAAAAAATCCTTCTGAGAATGATTGGGGAGAGAATGCGCAACTCTAGAGTTCAAGTTTCTCTCCAGTGATCAGTTTGCTAACTAAGTTTTCTGGAAATC
>NC_044552.1:101483731-101528184 GCF_007565055.1 Rhinopithecus roxellana | reverse complement strand
CTCTTTTCGTGGAATCTGCCAAATGAGATTTGGGAGCCCTTAGGGGCCCATGATGAAAAAGGAAAATCCTCAGATCATGACTAAAGCGAGGGCGCGGAGACAAGATGGCCGAATAGGAACAGCTCAAGTCTCCAACTCTCGCGCGAGCGACACAGACACCGGTGATTCTGCATTTCAACTGAGGTACTTGGGTCATCTCACTAGGGAGTGCCGGACAATGGGTGCGGTCAGCTGCTGCAGCCTGACCAGCGAGAGCTGAAGCAGGGCGAGGCATCGCCTCACTGGAAGCAAAGGGGAAGGGATCGTTTTCCTAGCCAGGGGAACGAGACACACAACACCTGGAAAATCGTTTAACTCCCCACCCCAATACTGTGCTTTAAGCAGACAGGCACCAGGAGAATATATCCCACACCTGGCCGGAGGGTCCCCGCCCACGGAGCCTCCCTCACTGCTAACACAGAGGTCTGCAGCGATCTATCCGCAAGTAGCAGCGAGCCTGGGGGAGAGGCCGCCGCCATTGCTGAGGCTTAAGTGGGTAAACGGAGCGCTGGGAAGCTCGAACTGGGTGGAGCTCACAGCAACTCAAGGAAGCCTGCCTGTCTCTGTAGTCTCCACCTCTGGGGACAGCGCACAGCTGAGAACCAACAGAAGCCAGGCGGCCATCAGAGGCAACAACTCTGTGACACTTTGGGGAGAGCCGTGATCTCCCATGCAAGTGAATCTAGAACGGACAGACTCCTGCTCAGTGGGTCCTGACCCTGAGTAGCCTAGCTGGGAACATACCCACTAGGGCCAGTCTGACACCCCACACCCACAGGGTGGAGTACACCCCTGAGAGGAAACTTCCGAAGGAAGAATCAGACAGTACACTCGCTGTTCAGCAATATGCTATCTTCGGCAACCTCTGCTGCTGATACCCAGGCAAAACAGGGTCTGGAGTGGACCTCAAGCAATCTCCAACAGACCAACAGACTTCCTTACTGTCAGAAGGAAAACTATCAAACAGGAAGGACACCTATACCAAAACCCCATCATACGTCACCATCACAAAGACCAGAGACAGATAAAACCACAAAGATGGGGAAGAAGCAGGGCAGAAAAGCTGGAAATTCAAAAAATAAGAGCGCATCTCCCCCTGCAAAGGAGCGCAGCCCATCGCCAGCAACGGTTCAAAGCTGTGCAGAGAATGACTTGGACGAGATGAGAGAAGAAGGCTTCAGTCCATCAAACTTCTCAGACTAAAGGAGGAATGACGTACCCAGCGCAAGGAACCAAAATCTTGAAAAAAGATGGAAGAATTGACAGCTAGACTATTAATGCAGAGAAGATCATAAACGAAATGACAGAGATAAAACCATGACACGAGAAATACGTGACAAATGCACAAGCTTCAGTAACCGACTCGATCAACTGGAAGAAAGAGTATCAGCGATTGAGGATCAAATGAATGAATGAAGCGAGAAGAGAAACCAAAAGAAAAAAGAAGAAAAAGAAATGAACAACCTGCAAGAAGTATGGGATTATGTAAAAAGACCAATCTACGTCTGATTGGGTGCCTGAAAGTGAGGGGAAAATGGAACCAAGTTGGAAAACACTCTTCAGGATATCATCCAGGAGAATTTCCCCAACCTAGTAGGGCAGGCCAACATTCAAATTCAGGAAATACAGAGAACGCCACAAAGATACTCCTCCAGAAGAGCAACTCCAAGACACATAATTGCCAGATTCACCAAGTTGAAATAAGGAAAAAATCTTAAGGGCAGCCAGAGAGAATGTCGGTTGCCCACAAAGGGAAGCCCATCAGGACTAACAGCAGATCTCTCGGCAGAAACTCTACAAGCCAGAAGAGAGTGGGGGCCAATGTTCAACGCTTAAAGAAAAGAATTTTCAACCCAGAATTTCATATCCGGCAAACTAAGTTTCATAATTGAAGGAGAAATAAAATCCTTTACAGTAACAAATGCTTAGAGATTTTTCTCACCACCAGGCCTGCCTACAAGAGACCTGAAGGAAGCCCTAACAGGAAAGGAACAATCGGTACCAGCCATTGCAAAACATTGCCAAAATGTAAAGACCATCGAGGCTAGGAAGAAACGGCATCAACTAACGAGCAAAATAACCAGTTAATATCATAATGCAGGATCAAGTTCACACATAACAAATTAACCTTAAATGTTAATGGACTAAATGCTCCAATTAAAAGACACAGACTGGCAAACTGGATAAGATCAAGACCCATCAGTCTGCTGTATTCAGGAGACCCATCTCACATGCAGAGACATACATAGGCTCAAAATAAGGGATGGAGGAAGATCTACCAAGCATATGGAGAACAAAAAAAGCAGGGGTTGCAATCCTAGTCTCTGATAAAACAGACTTTAACCATCAAAGATCAAAAGAGACAAAGAAGCATTACATAATGGTAAAGGGATCAATTCAATAGGAAGACTAACCCTCCCAAATATAATGCACCCAATACAGGAGCACCCATTCATAAAGCAAGTCCCTTAGAGACTTACAAGAGACCTTAAACTCCCATACAATAATAATGGGGACTTCAACACTCCAATGTCACATTAGACAGATCAACGAGACAGAAAGTTAACAAGGATTATAGATTCAATGCCATCCCCATCAAGCTACCAATGAGTTTCTTCACAGAATTGGAAAAAACGGCTTTTAAGTTCATATGGAACCAAAAAAGAGCCCGCATTGCCAAGACAATCCTAAGTCAAAAGGACAAAGCTGGAGGCGTCACGCTACCTGACTTCAAACTATACTACAAGGCTACAGTAACCAAAACAGCATGGTACTGGTACCAAAACAGAGATATAGACCAATGGAACAGAACAGAGTCCTCAGAAATAATACCACACATCTACAACCATCTGCTCTTTGACAAACCTGAGAGAAACAAGAAATGGGGAAAGGATTCCCTATTTAATAAATGGTGCTGGGAAAATTGGCTAGCCATAAGTAGAAAGCTGAAACTGGATCCTTTCCTTACCCCTTATACGAAGATTAATTCAAGATGGATTAGAGACTTAAATGTTAGACCTAATACCATAAAAACCCTAGAAGAAAATCTAGGTAGTACCATTCAGGACAGAGGCATGGGCAAGGACTTCATGTCTAAAACACCAAAAGCAACGGCAGCAAAAGCCGAAATTGACAAATGGGATCTCATTAAACTAAAGAGCTTTTGCACAGCAAAAGATACTACCATCAGAGTGAACAGGCAACCTACAGAATGGGAGAAAATTTTTGCAACCTACTCATCTGACAAAGGGCTAATATCCAGAATCTACAAAGAACTCAAACAAATATACAAGAAAAAAACAAACAAGCCCATCAAAAAGTGGGCAAAGGATATGAACAGACATTTCTCAAAAGAAGACATTCATACAGCCAACAGACACATGAAAAAATGCTCATCATCACTCGCCATCAGAGAAATGCAAATCAAAACCACAATGAGATACCATCTCACACCAGTTAGAATGGCAATCATTAAGAAGTCAGGAAACAACAGTTGTTGGAGAGGATGTGGAGAAATAGGAACACTTTTACACTGTTGGTGGGATTGTAAACTAGTTCAACCATTATGGAAAACAGTATGGCAATTCCTCAAGGATCTAGAACCAGATGTACCATATGACCCAGCCATCCCACTACTGGGTATATACCCAAAGGATTATAAATTAGTCTACTACAAAGACACATGCACACGTATGTTTATTGCGGCACTATTCACAATAGCAAAGACTTGGAATCAACCCAAATGTCCATCTGTGACAGACTGGATTAAGAAAATGTGGCACATATACACCATGGAATACTATGCAGCCATAAAAAAGGATGAGTTTGCGTCCTTTGTAGGGACATGGATGCAGCTGGAAACCATCATTCTTAGCAAACTATCACAAGAAGAGAAAACCAAACACCGCATGTTCTCACTCTTATTTGGGAACTGAACAATGAGATCACTTGGACTCGGGAAGGGGAACATCACACACTGGGGCCTATCATGGGGAGGGGGGAGGAGGGAGGGATTGCACTGGGGAGATATACATGATATAAATGATGAATTGATGGGTGCTGACGAGTAGATGGGTGCAGCACACCAACATGGCATAAGTATACATATGTACCAAACCTGCACGTTATGCACATGTACCCTATAACTTAAATTTAAAAAAAAATTAAAAAAAAAAGAAAGGGGGGGCGGAGCAAGATGGCCGAATAGGAACAACTCCAGTCTCCAACTCCCAGCGCGAGCGACACAGAAGACCGGTGATTTCTGCATTTTCAACTGAGGTACTGGGGTCATCTCACTAGGGAGTGCCGGACAATCGGTGCTGGTCAGCTGCTGCAGCCTGACCAGCGAGAGCTGAAGCAGGGCGAGGCATCGCCTCACCTGGAAGTGCAAGGGGGAAGGGGATCCGTTTTCCTAGCCAGGGGAACTGAGACACACAACACCTGGAAAATCGGGTAACTCCCACCCCAATACTGCGCTGTAAGCATACAGGCATTCCAGGAGAATATATCCCACACCTGGCCGGGAGGGTCCCACGCCCACGAAGCCTCCCTCACTGCTAACACAGCAGTCTGCCGCGATCTATCCGCAAGGCAGCAGCGAGGCTGGGGGAGGGGCGCCCGCCATTGCTGAGGCTTAAGTAGGTAAACAAAGCCGCTGGGAAGCTCGAACTGGGTGGAGCTCACAGCAGCTCAAGGAAGCCTGCCTGTCTCTGTAGTCTCCACCTCTGGGGACAGCGCACAGCTGAAGACCAACAGGGGAAGTAGCGGGAGCCGGTGCAGACGCGAACGACTCTGTCTGACAGCTTTGGGGAGAGCCGCGGATCTCCCAACGCGGAGGTTGAGATCTGAGAACGGACAGACTGCCTGCTCAGGTGTGTCCCTGACCCTGAGTAGCCTAGCTGGGAGAAATCCCCCACTAGGGGCAGTCTGACACCCCACACCTCACAGGGTGGAGTACACCCCTGAGAGGACACTTCCAAAGGAAGAATCAGACAGGTACACTCGCTGTTCAGCAATATTCTATCTTCGGCAACCTCTGCTGCTGATACCCAGGCAAACAGGGTCTGGAGTGGACCTCAAGCAATCTCCAACAGACCAACAGACAGTCCTTCTGACTGTCAGAAGGAAAACTATCAAACAGGAAGGACACCTATACCAAAATCCCATCAGTTCATCACCACCATCAAAGACCAGAGACAGATAAAACCACAAAGATGGGGAAGAAGCAGGGCAGAAAAGCTGGAAATTCAAAAAATAAGAGCGCATCTCCCCCTGCAAAGGAGCGCAGCCCATCACCAGCAACGGATCAAAGCTGGTCAGAGAATGACTTGGACGAGAGGAGAGAAGAAGGCTTCAGTCCATCAAACTTATCAGAGCTAAAGGAGGAATTACGTACCCAGCGCAAAGAAACTAAAAATCTTGAAAAAAGAGTGGAAGAATTGACAGCTAGACTCATTAATGCAGAGAAGATCATAAACGAAATGACAGAGATGAAAACCATGACACGAGAAATACGTGACAAATGCACAAGCTTCAGTAACCGACTCGATCAACTGGAAGAAAGAGTATCAGCGATTGAAGATCAAATGAATGAAATGAAGCGAGAAGAGAAACCAAAAGAAAAAAGAAGAAAAAGAAATGAGCAAAGCCTGCAAGAAGTATGGGATTACGTAAAAAGACCAAATCTACGTCTGATTGGGGTGCCTGAAAGTGAGGGGGAAAATGGAACCAAGTTGGAAAACACTCTTCAGGATATCATCCAGGAGAACTTCCCCAACCTAGTAGGGCAGGCCAACATTCAAATTCAGGAAATACAGAGAACGCCACAAAGATACTCCTCCAGAAGAGCAACTCCAAGACACATAATTGCCAGATTCACCAAAGTTGAAATGAAGGAAAAAATCTTAAGGGCAGCCAGAGAGAAAGGTCGGGTCACCCACAAAGGGAAGCCCATCAGACTAACAGCAGATCTCTCGGCAGAAACTCTACAAGCCAGAAGAGAGTGGGGGCCAATATTCAACGTTCTTAAAGAAAAGAATTTTCAACCCAGAATTTCATATCCAGCCAAACTAAGTTTCATAAGTGAAGGAGAAATAAAATCCTTTACAGATAAGCAAATGCTTAGAGATTTTGTCACCACCAGGCCTGCCTTACAAGAGACCCTGAAGGAAGCCCTAAACATGGAAAGGAACAACCGGTACCAGCCATCGCAAAAACTTGGCAAAATGTAAAGACCATCGAGGCTAGGAAGAAACTGCATCAACTAACGAGCAAAATAACCAGATAATATCATAATGGCAGGATCAAGTTCACACATAACAACATTAACCTTAAATGTTAATGGACTAAATGCGCCAATTAAAAGACACAGACTGGCAAACTGGATAAAGAGTCAAGACCCATCAGTCTGCTGTATTCAGGAGACCCATCTCACATGCAGAGACATACATAGGCTCAAAATAAAGGGATGGAGGAAGATCTACCAAGCAAATGGAGAACAAAAAAAAGCAGGGGTTGCAATCCTAGTCTCTGATAAAACAGACTTTAAACCATCAAAGATCAAAAGAGACAAAGAAGGCCATTACATAATGGTAAAGGGATCAATTCAACAGGAAGAGCTAACTCTCCTAAATATATATGCACCCAATACAGGAGCACCCAGATTCATAAAGCAAGTCCTTAGAGACTTACAAAGAGACTTAGACTCCCATACAATAATAATGGGGGACTTCAACACTCCGCTGTCAACATTAGACAGATCAACGAGACAGAAAGTTAACAAGGATATCCAGGAATTGAACTCATCTCTGCACCAAGCGGACCTAATAGACATCTATAGAACTCTCCACCCCAAATCAACAGAATATACATTCTTCTCAGAACCACATCGCACTTATTCCAAAATTGACCACATAATTGGAAGTAAAGCACTCCTCAGCAAATGTAAAAGAACAGAAATTATAACAAACTGTCTCTCAGACCACAGTGCAATCAAACTAGAACTCAGGACTAAGAAACTCAATCAAAACCGCTCAACTACATGGAAACTGAACAACCTGCTCCTGAATGACTACTGGGTACATAACGAAATGAAAGCGGAAATAAAGATGTTCTTTGAAACCAATGAGAACAAAGATACAACATACCAGAATCTCTGGGACACATTTAAAGCAGTGTGTAGAGGGAAATTTATAGCACTAAATGCCCACAAGAGAAAGCAGGAAAGATCTAAAATTGACACTCTAACATCACAATTAAAAGAACTGGAGAGGCAAGAGCAATCACATTCAAAAGCTAGCAGAAGGCAAGAAATAACTAAGATCAGAGCAGAACTGAAGGAGATAGAGACACAAAAAACCCTCCAAAAAATCAATGAATCCAGGAGTTGGTTTTTTGAAAAGATCAACAAAATTGACAGACCGCTAGCAAGGCTAATAAAGAAAAAAAGAGAGAGGAATCAAATAGATGCAATAAAAAATGATAAAGGGGATATCACCACTGACCCCACAGAAATACAAACTACCATCAGAGAATACTATAAATGCCTCTACGCAAATCAACTAGAAAATCTAGAAGAAATGGATAATTTCCTGGACACTTACACTCTCCCAAGGCTAAACCAGGAAGAAGTTGAATCCCTGAATAGACCAATAGCAGGCTCTGAAATTGAGGCAACAATTAATAGCCTACCCACCAAAAAAAGTCCAGGACCAGATGGATTCACAGCTGAATTCTACCAGAGGTACAAGGAGGAGCTGGTACCATTCCTTCTGAAACTATTCCAATCAATAGAAAAAGAGGGAATCCTCCCTAACTCATTTTATGAGGCCAACATCATCCTGATACCAAAGCCTGGCAGAGACACAACAAAAAAGAGAATTTTAGACCAATATCCCTGATGAACATTGATGCAAAAATCCTCAATAAAATACTGGCAAACCGGATTCAGCAGCACATCAAAAAGCTTATCCACCATGATCAAGTGGGCTTCATCCCTGGGATGCAAGGCTGGTTCAACATTCGCAAATCAATAAACGTAATCCAGCATATAAACAGAACCAAAGACAAGAACCACATGATTGTCTCAATAGATGCAGAAAAGGCTTTTGACAAAATTCAACAGCCCTTCATGCTAAAAACGCTCAATAAATTCGGTATTGATGGAACGTACCTCAAAATAATAAGAGCTATTTATGACAAACCCACAGCTAATATCATACTGAATGGGCAAAAACTGGAAAAATTCCCTTTGAAAACTGGCACAAGACAGGGATGCCCTCTCTCACCACTCCTATTCAACATAGTGTTGGAAGTTCTGGCTAGGGCAATCAGGCAAGAGAAAGAAATCAAGGGTATCCAGTTAGGAAAAGAAGAAGTCAAATTGTCCCTGTTTGCAGATGACATGATTGTATATTTAGAAAACCCCATCGTCTCAGCCCAAAATCTCCTTAAGCTGATAAGCAACTTCAGCAAAGTCTCAGGATACAAAATTAATGTGCAAAAATCACAAGCATTCTTATACACCAGCAACAGACAAGCAGAGAGCCAAATCAGGAATGAACTTCCATTCACAATTGCTTCAAAGAGAATAAAATACCTAGGAATCCAGCTTACAAGGGATGTAAAGGACCTCTTCAAGGAGAACTACAAACCACTGCTCAGTGAAATCAAAGAGGACACAAACAAATGGAAGAACATACCATGCTCATGGATAGGAAGAATCAACATCGTGAAAATGGCCATACTCCCCAAGGTTATTTATAGATTCAATGCCATCCCCATCAAGCTACCAATGACTTTCTTCACAGAATTGGAAAAAACTGCTTTAAAGTTCATATGGAACCAAAAAAGAGCCCGCATTGCCAAGACAATCCTAAGTCAAAAGGACAAAGCTGGAGGCGTCACGCTACCTGACTTCAAACTATACTACAAGGCTACAGTAACCAAAACAGCATGGTACTGGTACCAAAACAGAGATATAGACCAATGGAACAGAACAGAGTCCTCAGAAATAATACCGCACATCTACAGCCATCTGATCTTTGACAAACCTGAGAGAAACAAGAAATGGGGAAAGGATTCCCTATTTAATAAATGGTGCTGGGAAAATTGGCTAGCCATAAGTAGAAAGCTGAAACTGGATCCTTTCCTTACCCCTTATACGAAGATTAATTCAAGATGGATTAGAGACTTAAATGTTAGACCTAATACCATAAAAACCCTAGAAGAAAATCTAGGTAGTACCATTCAGGACATAGGCATTGGCAAGGACTTCATGTCTAAAACACCAAAAGCAACGGCAGCAAAAGCCATAATTGACAAATGGGATCTAATTAAACTAAAGAGCTTTTGCACAGCAAAAGAAACTACCATCAGAGTGAACAGGCAACCTACAGAATGGGAGAAAATTTTTGCAACCTACTCATCTGACAAAGGGCTAATATCCAGAATATACAAAGAACTCAAACAAATATACGAGAAAAAAACAAACAACCCCATCAAAAAGTGGGGAAAGGATATGAACAGACATTTCTCAAAAGAAGATATTCATACAGCCAACAGACACATGAAAAAATGCTCATCATCACTGGCCATCAGAGAAATGCAAATCAAAACCACAATGAGATACCATCTCACACCAGTTAGAATGGCAATCATTAAGAAGTCAGGAAACAACAGGTGTTGGAGAGGATGTGGAGAAATAGGAACACTTTTACACTGTTGGTGGGATTGTAAACTAGTTCAACCATTATGGAAAAGAGTATGGCAATTCCTCAAGGATCTAGAATTGATGTACCATATGACCCAGCCATCCCACTACTGGGTATATACCCAAAGGATTATAAATTAGTCTACTACAAAGACACATGTACACGTATGTTTATTGCGGCACTATTCACAATAGCAAAGACTTGGAATCAACCCAAATGTCCATCTGTGACAGACTGGATTAAGAAAATGTGGCACATATACACCATGGAATACTATGCAGCCATAAAAAAGGATGAGTTTGCGTCCTTTGTAGGGACATGGATGCAGCTGGAAACCATCATTCTTAGCAAACTATCACAAGAAGAGAAAACCAAACACCGCATGTTCTCACTCATAGGTGGGAACTGAACAATGAGATCACTTGGACTCGGGAAGGGGAACATCACACACTGGGGTCTATCATGGGGAGTGGGGAGGGGGGAGGAGGGAGGGATTGCATTGGGGAGTTATACATGATATAAATGATGAATTGATGGGTGCTGACGAGTTGATGGGTGCAGCACACCAACATGGCATAAGTATACATATGTAACAAACCTGCACGTTATGCACATGTACCCTAGAACTTAAAGTATAATAAAAAAAAAAATAATAAAAAAAAATAAAATAAAAAAAAAAAAAAAAAAAAAGAAAGAAGTTAGTTGTCAGGAAAGCATTAAAAATTTTATTTGACCTAATTTTATGTAAAATGGAAAGGATATGGGAGAGATAGTAAAGTCATACATTCTTAGGCTGCAAGGGTCCTGGAAAGTTATCACTTCTATAAAAAGAACTCAGTCTAGAGGAAGCAAGACGCGTAAATATTCAGTGAAAGATTGGATCTAGCTTGACTGAAGGAACTGAATGGGGAACCTGAAATAAATAGACCAACTCGCTGCTTATCATAACATTAGAAATGTAACTGTTTGAAGGTTAGGAACAATAGTAGTAATATGATATGTAGATATCCCATATGCTTCATGACATTATTTTATCCCAATTGAGAATAAAATTATTTTTAATTAAGTAAAAAAGAAAATGACTAGAGAGAAACTTTCTGAGAGATTGCTTTCTGATGTGTGACTTCATCACACAGAGTTCCACCCTTCCCTTCTTGGAAGAGTTTGCTACCTCTGTTATCTTGTGTTCTGCAAAGTGATATTTGGGAGCTCACAGAGGGCTATGGTAAAAAAGGAAATATTCTCAGATCAAAACTGGAAAGAAGCCTTCTGAGAAACTGCATTTCGATATGTGAATGCAACTCACAGAGTTACACGTTATTCTTCAGTGTTCAGTTTGTTAACACAGTTTTCTGGAAACCTGCAATGGGATACTTCTGAACGCAATGAAGCTTACTGTGACAAAGGACATATCCTCAGATGAAAACTAGAAAGAAGCTTTGTTAGAAACTTCTTGGTGTTGTGTGAATTCATCTCACAGAATTACCCCTCTGTTTCGTGCAGCAGTCCATTAACACTGTGTTTGAGGAACGTGAGAAGGATTTCGTTGGTTCGCATTGAGGCCTACGCTGATAAAATAAATATCAGCAGTTCAAAACGTGAAAGAAGCTTTCTGAGAAACTTCTTTGTGATCTGTAAATTCCTCTCACAGAGTTACAGCTTAGTTCTCAGGAAGCAGTGTGACTTATAACTTAAGTTATAAGTCACAGACTTATAACTTAAGTTATAAGTCACAGACTTATAACTTATACTTCAGGAAGCAGTTTGCTAACACTCTTTTCGTGGAATCTGTGAAGTGATATTTGGGAGCCCATAGGGGCCCATGGTGAAAAAGGAAATATCCTCACATAATAACTAGAGAGAAGCTTTCTGAGAGATTCCTTTCTGATGTGTGACTTCATCACACAGAGTTCCACCCTTCCCTTCATGGAACAGTTTGCTAACAGTGTTGTCGTGGATTCTGCAAAGGTATATTTGGGAGCTCATTGAGGGCTACGGTGAAAAAGGAAATATCCTCACATAATAACTAGAGAGAAGCTTTCTGAGAGATTGGTTTCTGATGTGTGACTTCATCTCACAGAGTTTCGCTAGTGTTTTTTGGAGCCGTTTCTTAGGACTGTTTCCGTGGATTCCGAGAAGTGATATTTCTGATGGCTTTGAAGAATAGAAGGAGAAAAGAAATATCCTCCAAGAAAAAGCGTAATCAAGTTTTCTGAGAAACTCCTTTGTGATATGTGAGTTCATTTCACAGTGTTACATCACCCTTTCTCGGGGGAGTTTCCTAGCACTCATTTTGAGGAATCTCAGATGTGATTTCTTGGATATCGTTGAATCGCATGGTGAATAAGGAACTATCCTCAGAGAAACCTGCAGAGAAGCCTTCTCAGAATCTTCTTTGTTGTGGATGAATTCAGCCCACAGATGTCCATCATTGTTTTGACTGAGAAGCTTGCTAGCAGAGTTTCCGCAGAATCTGCAATAGGACACACGGTGATGCTCCGAGACCACAAATAACCTCGTCTTACTAAAGAAAGAAGCTTTCTGAGAAACCGCTTTGTGATCTGTGAATTCAAGTCACTAAGTTACAGCAGTATTTCGGGGGGCCGTGGCCTAGCCCTATTTGTGTGGAATCTGAGAACAGATATTCCGGATCCCTTTGAAAACAATGGGGCCAATGGAAATATCTTCCAATAAAAATGAGAAAGAAGCTTTCTGAGAAACTTCTTTGTGATCTGTGAATGCATCTCACAGAGTTACAACTTAGGTCTCATGAAGCAGTTTGCTACCTCACTTTTCGTGGAATCTGCAAAGGGATATTTGGGAGTCCATTGGGGCCCATTGTGAAAAAGGAAATAGCCTCAGATAATAACTAGAGAAAAGCTTTCTGAGAGACTGCTTTCTGATGTGTGACTTCAGCACACAGAGTTCCACCCTTCCCTTCTTGGAACAGTTTGCTAACACTGTTGTCGTGGATACTGCAAAGTGATATTTGGGAGCTCATTGAGGGCTATGGTGAACAAGGAAATATCTTCAGATAAGCACTGGAAAGAAGCCTTCTGGGAAAATGCACTACAATGTGTGAATGCAACCCACAGAGTTACACGTTTCTCTTCAGTGATCAGTTTGCTAACTAAGTTTTCTGGAAATCTGCAATGGGATACCTCTTAGCGCAATGAAGCTTACGGTGCTAAGGAAATATCCATAGATGAAATCTAGAAAGAAGGTTTCTTAGAAACTTCTTGGTGATGTGTGATTTCATCTCACAGAGTTACATTTATGTTTCGTGGAGCAGTCCATTAACACTGTCTTTGAGGAACCTGAGAAGGGCTTCCTGGGATCGCATTGACCCCAATGCTGATAAAGGAAATTTCATCCGTTCAAAACGTGAAAGAAGCTTTCTGAGAAACGTTTTTCTGATCTGTGAGTTCGTCTCACAGACTTCTAACTTAGACTTCAGGAAGCAGTTTGCTAACACTCTTTTCGTGGAATCTGTAAAGTGATATTTGGGAGCCCATAGGGGTCCATGGTGAAAAAGGAATTATCCTCACATAATAACTAGAGAGAAGCTTTCTGAGAGATTCCTTTCTGATGTGAGGCTTCATCACACAGATTTCCACCCTTCCCTTCTTGGAACAGTTTCGTAACACTGTTGTCGTGAATTCTGCAAAGGTATATTTGGGAGCTCAATGAGGGCAATGGTGAAAAAGGAAATATCCTCACATAATAACTAATGAGAAGCATTGTGAGTAACTGCATTGCCATGTGTGAATGCAACTCACAGAGTTACACGTTTCTCTTCAGTGATCAGTTTGTTAACACAGTTTTCTGGAAATCTGCAAATCGATACTTCATAGCGCAATGAACCTTAAGGTGACAAAGGAAATATCCACAGATGAAAATTAGAAAGAAGCTTTCCTAGAAACTTCCTGGTGATGTGTGAATTCATCTCACAGAGTTACACTCATGTTTCGTGGAGCAGTCCATTAACACTGTCTTTGAGGAATCTGAGAACGGCTTCTTTGGATCGCATTGAGGCCTACGCTGATAAAGGAAATTTCATCCGTTCAAAACGTGAAAGAAGCTTTCTGAGAAACTTCATTCTGATCTGCGAGTTCATCTCACAGACTTATAACTAAGACTTCAGGAAGCAGTTTGCTAACACTCTTTTCGTGGAATCTGTAAAGTGATATTTGGGAGCGCATTGGGGCCCATGTTGAAAGAGGAAATATCCTCACATAAAAACTAGAGAGAAGTTTTCTGAGAGATTTCTTTCTGATGTGCGGCTTTATCACACAGAGTTCCACCCTTCCCTTCTTGGAACAGTTTGCTAACACTGTTGTCGTTGATTCTGCAAAGGTATATTTGGGAGCTCATTGAGGGCTATGGTGAAAAAGGAAATATCCTCACATAATAACTAAAGAGAAGCTTTCTGAGAAACTGCATTGCCATGGGTGAATGCAACTCACAGAGTTACACGTTTCTCTTCAGTGATCAGTTTGTTAACACAGTTTTCTGGAAATCTGCAATTAGATACTTCAGAGCGGAATGAACCTTACGATGACAAAGGAAATATCCACAGATGAAAACTAGAAAGAAGCTATCTTAAAAACTTTTTGGTGATGTGTGAATTCATCTCACAGAGTTACACTTATGTTTCTTGGAGCAGTCCATTAACACTGTCTTTGAGGAATGTGAGAACGGCTTCTTTGGATCGCATTGAGGCCTACGCTAATAAGGGAAATTTCATCCTTTCAAAACGTGGTAGAAGCTTTCTGAGAAACTTCTTTCTGATCTGCGTGTTCATCTCACAGACTTATAACTTAGACTTCAGGAAGCAGTTTGCTAACACTCTTTTCGTGGAATCTGTAAAGTGGTATTTGGGAGCCCACAGGGGCCTATGGTGAAAAAGGAAATATCCTCACATAATAACTAGAGAGAAGCTTTCTGAGAGATTCCTTTCTGATGTGCGGGTTCATCACACAGAGTTCCACCCTTCCCTTTTTGGAACAGTTTGCTAACACTGTTGTCGTGGATTTTGCAAAGGTATATTTGGGAGCTCTTGAGGGCTATGGTGAAAACGGAAATATCCTCACATAATAACTAAAGAGAAGCTTTCTGAGAAACTGCATTTCCATGTGTGAATGCAACTCACAGAGTTACAAGTTTCTCTTCAGTGATCAGTTTGTTAACACAGTTTTCTGGAAATCTGCAATGGGATACCTCTTAGCGCAGTGAAGCTTATGGTGACAAAGGAAATATCCTCAGATGAAAACTAGAAAGAAGCTTTTTAGAAACTTTTTGGTGATGTGTGAATTCATCTCACAGAGTTACACTTATGTTTTGTGGAGCAGTCCATTAACACTGTCTTTGAGGAATCTGAGAATGGCTTCCTTGGATCGCATTGAGGCCGACGCTGATAAAGGAAATTTCAACTTTCAAAAGGTGAAAGAAGCTTTCTGAGAAACGTCTTTCTGATCTGTGAGTTCATCTCAAAGACTTGTAACTTAGACTCCAGGAAGCAGTTTGCTAACACTCTTTTCGTGGATTCTGGAAAGTGATATTTGGGAGCCCATAGGGGCCCATGATGAAAAAGGAAATATCCTCACATAATAACTAGAGAGAAGCGTTCTGAGAGATTGCTTTCTGATGTGTGACTTCATCACACAGAGTTCCACCCTTCCCTTTTTGGAACAGTTTGCTAACACTGTTGTCTTGGATTCTGCAAAGGTATATTTGGGAGCTCTTGAGGGCTATGGTTAAAAGGAAATATCCTCACATAATAACTAAAGAGAAGCTTTCTGAGAAACTGCATTGCCATGTGTGAATGCAACTCACAGAATTACACGTTTCTCTTCAATGATCAGTTTGTTAACACAGTTTTCTGGAAATCTGCAATTCGATACTTCCTAGCCCAATGAACATTACGGTGACAAAGGAAATATCCACAGATGAAAACTAGAAAGAAGCTTGCTTAGAAACGTCTTGGTGATGTGTGAATTCATCTCACAGAGATACACTTATGTTTCGTGTAGCAGTCCATTAACACTATCTTTGAGGAACCTGAGAAGGGCTTCCTTGGATCGCATTGAGGCCTACGCTGATCAAGGAAATTTCATCTGTTCAAAACGTAAAAGAATCTTTCTGCAAACGTCTTTCTGCTCTGTGAGTTCATCTCACAGACTTATAACTTAGACTTCAGGAAGCAGTTTGCGAACACTCTTTTCGTGGAATCTGGAAAGTGATATTTGGGAGACAATAGGGACCCATGATGAAAAAGGAAATATCATCATATAATTACTAGAGAGAAGCTTTCTGAGAGATTTCTTTCTGATGTGTGACTTAATCACACAGAGTTCCAGCCTTCCCTTCGTGGAACAGTTTGCTAACACTGTTGTCGTGGATTCTGCAAAGGTATATTTGGGAGCTCATTGAGGGCTATGGTGAAAAAGGAAATATCCTCATATCTAAAGTGGAAAAAAGCCTTCTGACAAACTGCATTGCCATGAGTGAATGCAACTCACAGAGTTACACGTTTCTCTTCAGTGATCAGTTTGCTAACTCAGTTTTCTGGAAATCTGCAATGGGATAGCTCTTAGGGCAATGAAGCTTACGGTGACAAAGGAAATGTCCTCAGATGAAAACTAGGAAGAAGCTTTCTTAAATCCTTCTTGGTGATTTGTGAATTCATCTCACAGTGCTACACTTATGTTTCATGGAGCAGTACATTAACACTGTCTTTGAGGAATCTGAGAAGGGCCTCCTTGGAACGTATTGAGGCCTACGCTGATAAAGGAAATTTCTTCCGTTCAAAAAGTGAAAGAAGCTTTCTGAGAAACTTCTTTCTGATCTGTGAGTTCATCACACAGTCGTATAACTTAGACTTCAGGAAGCAGTTTGCGAACACTCTTTTCGTGGATTCTGGAAAGTGATAATTGGGAGCCGATAGGGGCCCATGGTGAAAAGGGAAATATCCTCACATAATAACTAGAGAGAAGCTTTCTGAGAGATTGCTTTCTGATGTGTGACTTCATCACACAGAGTTCCACCATTCCCTTCTTGGAACAGTTTGCTAACACTGTTGTCGTGGATCCTGCAAGGGTATATTTCGGAGCTCATTGAGGGCTATGGTGAAAAAGGAAATATCCTCAGATCAAAACAGGAAAAAAGCCTTCTGAGAAACTGCCTTGCCATGTGTGAATGCAACTCACAGAGTAACACGTTTCTCTTCAGTGATCAGTTTGTTAACACAGTTTTCTGGAAATCTGCAATTGGATACTTCATAGCGCAATGAACCTTGGGATGACAAAGGAAATATCCATAGATGAAAACTATAAAGAAGCTTTCTTAGAAACTTCTTGGTGATGTGTGAATTCATCTCACAGAGTTACACTTATGTTTCGTGGAGCAGTCCATTAACACTGTCTTTGAGGAATCTGAGAACGGCTTCTTTGGATCGCATTGAGGCCTACGCTGATAAGGGAAATTTCATCCTTTCAAAACGTGGTAGAAGCTTTCTGAGAAACTTCTTTCTGATCTGCGTGTTCATCTCACAGACTTATAACTTAGACTTCAGGAAGCAGTTTGCTAACACTCTTTTCGTGGAATCTGTAAAGTGGTATTTGGGAGCCCACAGGGGCCTATGGTGAAAAAGGAAATATCCTCACATAATAACTAGAGAGAAGCTTTCTGAGAGATTCCTTTCTGATGTGCGGGTTCATCACACAGAGTTCCAACCTTCCCTTTTTGGAACAGTTTGCTAACACTGTTGTCGTGGATTTTGCAAAGGTGTATTTGGGAGCTCTTGAGGGCTATGGTGAAAACGGAAATATCCTCACATAATAACTAAAGAGAAGCTTTCTGAGAAACTGCATTTCCATGTGTGAATGCACCTCACAGAGTTACAAGTTTCTCTTCAGTGATCAGTTTGTTAACACAGTTTTCTGGAAATCTGCAATGGGATACCTCTTAGCGCAATGAAGCTTATGGTGACAAAGGAAATATCCTCAGATGAAAACTAGAAAGAAGCTTTTTAGAAACTTTTTGGTGATGTGTGAATTCATCTCACAGAGTTACACTTATGTTTTGTGGAGCAGTCCATTAACACTGTCTTTGAGGAATCTGAGAATGGCTTCCTTGGATCGCATTGAGGCCGACGCTGATAAAGGAAATTTCAACTTTCAAAAGGTGAAAGAAGCTTTCTGAGAAACGTCTTTCTGATCTGTGAGTTCATCTCAAAGGCTTGTAACTTAGACTCCAGGAAGCAGTTTGCTAACACTCTTTTCGTGGATTCTGGAAAGTGATATTTGGGAGCCCATAGGGGTCCATGATGAAAAAGGAAATATCCTCACATAATAACTAGAGAGAAGCGTTCTGAGAGATTGCTTTCTGATGTGTGACTTCATCACACAGAGTTCCACCCTTCCCTTTTTGGAACAGTTTGCTAACACTGTTGTCTTGGATTCTGCAAAGGTATATTTGGGAGCTCTTGAGGGCTATGGTTAAAAGGAAATATCCTCACATAATAACTAAAGAGAAGCTTTCTGAGAAACTGCATTGCCATGTGTGAATGCAACTCACAGAATTACACGTTTCTCTTCAATGATCAGTTTGTTAACACAGTTTTCTGGAAATCTGCAATTCGATACTTCCTAGCCCAATGAACATTACGGTGACAAAGGAAATATCCACAGATGAAAACTAGAAAGAAGCTTGCTTAGAAACGTCTTGGTGATGTGTGAATTCATCTCACAGAGATACACTTATGTTTCGTGTAGCAGTCCATTAACACTATCTTTGAGGAACCTGAGAAGGGCTTCCTTGGATCGCATTGAGGCCTACGTTGATCAAGGAAATTTCATCTGTTCAAAACGTAAAAGAATCTTTCTGCAAACGTCTTTCTGCTCTGTGAGTTCATCTCACAGACTTATAACTTAGACTTCAGGAAGCAGTTTGCGAACACTCTTTTCGTGGAATCTGGAAAGTGATATTTGGGAGACAATAGGGACCCATGATGAAAAAGGAAATATCATCATATAATTACTAGAGAGAAGCTTTCTGAGAGATTTCTTTCTGATGTGTGACTTAATCACACAGAGTTCCAGCCTTCCCTTCGTGGAACAGTTTGCTAACACTGTTGTCGTGGATTCTGCAAAGGTATATTTGGGAGCTCATTGAGGGCTATGGTGAAAAAGGAAATATCCTCATATCTAAAGTGGAAAAAAGCCTTCTGACAAACTGCATTGCCATGAGTGAATGCAACTCACAGAGTTACACGTTTCTCTTCAGTGATCAGTTTGCTAACTCAGTTTTCTGGAAATCTGCAATGGGATAGCTCTTAGGGCAATGAAGCTTACGGTGACAAAGGAAATGTCCTCAGATGAAAACTAGGAAGAAGCTTTCTTAGATCCTTCTTGGTGATTTGTGAATTCATCTCACAGTGTTACACTTATGTTTCATGGAGCAGTACATTAACACTGTCTTTGAGGAATCTGAGAAGGGCCTCCTTGGAACGTATTGAGGCCTACGCTGATAAAGGAAATTTCTTCCGTTCAAAAAGTGAAAGAAGCTTTCTGAGAAACTTCTTTCTGATCTGTGAGTTCATCACACAGTCGTATAACTTAGACTTCAGGAAGCAGTTTGCGAACACTCTTTTCGTGGATTCTGGAAAGTGATAATTGGGAGCCGATAGGGGCCCATGGTGAAAAGGGAAATATCCTCACATAATAACTAGAGAGAAGCTTTCTGAGAGATTGCTTTCTGATGTGTGACTTCATCACACAGAGTTCCACCATTCCCTTCTTGGAACAGTTTGCTAACACTGTTGTCGTGGATCCTGCAAGGGTATATTTCGGAGCTCATTGAGGGCTATGGTGAAAAAGGAAATATCCTCAGATCAAAACTGGAAAGAAGCCTTCTGAGAAACTGCCTTGCCATGTGTGAATGCAACTCACAGAGTAACACGTTTCTCTTCAGTGATCAGTTTGTTAACACAGTTTTCTGCAAATCTGCAATTAGATACTTCATAGCGCAATGAACCTTACAGTGACAAAGGAAATATCCTCAGATGAAAACTAGAAAGAAGCTTTCTTAGAAAATTCTTGCTGATATCTGAATTTATCTCACAGAGTTACACTTATGTTTCGTGGAGCAGTCCATTAACGCTGTCTTTGAGGTACATGAGAAGGGCTTCCTTTGATCGCATTGAGGCCTACGCTGATAAAGGAAATTTCATCTGTTCCAAACGTGAAAGAATCTTTCTGAGAAACTTCTTTCTGATCTGTCAGTTCATCTCACAGACTTATAACTTAGACTTCAGGAAGCTCTTTGTGAACACTCTTTTCGTGGATTCTGGAAAGTGATATTTGGGAGCCCATATGGTTCCATGGTGAAAAAGGAAATATCCTCACATAATAACTAGAGAGAAGCTTTCTGAGAGATTGCTTTCTGATGTGTGACTTAATCACACTGAGTTCCACCCTTCTCTTCTTGGAACAGTTTGCTAACTCTGTTGTCGTGGATTCTGCAGAGATATATTTGGGAGCTCATTGAGGCCTATGGTGAAAAAGGAAATATCCTCAGATCAAAACTGTCCCGACCTGCAGGACAGTCAAACGGGCCCTGGAAGGGGGAGTGTGAATGTAGGAGACAAGAAAACACAAGAAATGGAGAGAAGACTCACAGCCTGATCAAGTCTCGTTTATTGAGTGTCAGGTCATGCCTTATATAGGCTGTCAGGGGAAGAGGTTGGGCCAGGGCGGTGTCGGGGGCTGGGTCTTCTCAAATTAAAATCGCGCATGCGCCGTGGATTTGTACTTTTCCCGGCCACGGGATCGCGCCTGTGCCCTGGGCTGCATATCTTCCTGGGCAGGAAAATGATTGCGGGCGTGCGGGAAATGTTGGTGCGCGCGGGAAAGGTTGGCGCGCGCGGGAACAGTTTTGGCACGCGCAGGAGAAACTTAGGCGTTTCCCTGCTGAGGTGTTAGGGGATTTCCTTGATTGTCAATTTTAGATTTACATTCGTTGCACCAATGTTTTCCTCTTTTACACCTAGGGCAGAGGCCTGGAGCTTTTGCCTCTAAGGTCTTAGCTAGCTCTCCCTTACAATCCCCAGCGAAGTGTCCCATTTTTCCGCACTTGAAGCACCCCTTGCTATTTTTATTTTTACTAGCGAGGAAGTCTTTTATGGTTTGTCCACTAAAGGCAGCAGCCATAGCCAAACCCTGTTGATATGAGGGCCCTATGTCTGAACAGAGGCGGATGTAACCTGTTAAGTCTGTTTTCTTTCTATAAGGTCTGATTGCTGCCTGACAAGCCGGGTTAGCGTTTTCGTAA
The DNA here is from genome assembly GCF_007565055.1 of Rhinopithecus roxellana. Lineage (NCBI taxonomy): Eukaryota > Metazoa > Chordata > Mammalia > Primates > Cercopithecidae > Rhinopithecus > Rhinopithecus roxellana. The sequence goes on along the minus strand of NC_044552.1, from coordinate 101,507,104 downwards.
GCTAGCTGTTTTACATAATCCACCCCTGCCTCGGCATTTCCAAATATTCTGCTGGCTGTGGTTAAAAGTCTATGTACAAAGTCTGCAAAAGGCTCATCAGGTCCTTGTTTGACCCCCGTGAGCGAGGCTCTTGTATCCCCCTTAACAGGAAGTTTTCTCCAGGCTTTGGTAGCTGCTGCTTGGATTTGAGAAAACAGTCCAGGAACATACGGCATCTGAGCATCGGTTTCTGTGTAATTACCCGAACCAGTTAGCATATCAAAATCCCGGCGGGGCGCGGTGGCTCAAGCCTGTAATCCCAGCACTTTGGGAGGCCGAGACGGGCGGATCACAAGGTCAGGAGATCGAGACCATCCTGGCTAACACGGTGAAACACAGTCTCTACTAAAAAATACAAAAAAAATCTAGCCGGGCGAGGTGGCATGCGCCTGTAGTCCCGGCTACTCGGGAGGCTGAGGCAGGAGAATGGCGTAAACCTGGGAGACGGAGATTGCAGTGAGCTGAGATCCGGCCACTGCACTCCAGCCTGGGCGACAGAGCCAGACTCTGTCTCAAAAAAAAAAAAAAAAAAAAAAAAAAAAAATCCCAACCATTTCTGGCTTGTTGGATTCTCTTGGCCGTATCTCTACAATTTTCATAAAATTCTGACTTCCAAATCAGATGGTCGCCTCCTGAAAGAACTGCTCTAACTAAGGTATTCCAATCTATGGGAGTGAGCCAATTTTCGGCCACAGATTCGACTATGGCCAGGGTGTACAGAGCAGTAGCTCCGTATTGTGAGACAGCAGGTTTTAGTTCTTTTATTACAGTAAATTCAAACCCATTGTGGTGTCTCCAGGCTCGACCCTGCGCATCTGTAGTTTCCGTTACTGGAAAAACTTCTCGAAGAGAGGCATCCTCCCTATCCCTACTACCAAGCGACCTTCCTTTTGGGACATGCTGTCCGGGTCTCTGAGGGTGAGAGGGTTTCTCTATTCCTTTAGGGTATTGAACGCTCTCACTTCCTGTCCTTAATTTCTGCAATCTAGTGATAAAAGACTGATGTAGTTCTTCGAGCTTTATTTGCTCTTCAAGCGGTGCAATTTTTTCTCTAAGCTCCTCTTTTGTGTCTATTACTGCCATAACTGCGGGGGCAGAAGCCTTATTATAGGGAGGGGGATAAGTAAGAGTTTGTGGCCAGTCAGAATTATAATATTTTGCTGCCCCTTCCTCCAAATTATCCCAGTTTACTTCTGAAGGGTTAAAGTTATTTTTACTTTTGCTTTCATTAGTTGTAGGTAAAACTGGGTATTTTTTGAACTTTTCCTTATTTGATGTTTCTATATTTGTCATTAAGGGGACCCCAGCCTCTTCCTCGTCGCTTTGTAGCGATATAAGGTCTATTTCTTTATTAGGTATGGATTTTTCGAGGTCGGTCTGGGAGCTGCCTCTTAATATTTCCTCAGTCTGAGTAACCACCGCCATTACCTCAGGATCTTTTTCTTTTTCCTTTTTATCTATTATATCTCTGATTAGATTCCAATAAGAAAAAGCTGTCACCGGAACCTTTTCTGGTCCAAAAGTACTATAGTAATCTTGAAAACAGTCTCCCACTCTACGCCACCTCTTTATGTCAATGGTCCCCTCTTGTGGAAACCAAGGGCAGGTTTCTTTTACAAAATCAAAAAACTTAAACAAATCATTACTTTTAACCTTTACTCCTCGTGTTTTTAAAGCCTCTTTTAATTGCCCTACATAAATTTGATGCTGGCTTAATTCTTGTCCCATAATCAGACACTGTTACTCACCTCTAGTTCCAACGCGGTAGGCTCCCACGACGTCCGGAGGAATTTGTTTCCACTTTCACTTTCGGCCGACTTTACTGCCTTCTTCCTCACTTTTTTCCCCGTGTCCAGGTCCCTGTTCGGGCGCCAGGTGTCCCGACCTGCAGGACAGTCGAACGGGCCCTGGAAGGGGGAGTGGGAATGGAGGAGACAAGAAAACACAAGAAATGGAGACAAGACAAACAGCCTGATCAAGTCTCGTTTATTGAGTGTAGGGTCAAGCCTTATATAGGCTGGCAGGGGAAGAGGTTGGGCCAGGGGGTTGACGGGGGCCGGGTCTTCTCAAATTGCAATCGCACATGCGCCGTGTGTTTGTACTTTTCCCGGGTGGGGGATCGCGACTGCGCCCTGGGCTGCATATCTTCCTGGGCGGGAAAATGTTTACGCGCACGCGGGAAAGGTTGGAGCGCCCGGGAACGGTTGGTGCACGCGGGTACTGTTTTGGCACGCAAGGGAGAAACTTAGAGTTACACGTTTCTCTTCAGTGATCAGTTTGTTAACACAGTTTTCTGGAAATCTGCAATTCGACACTTCATAGCGCAATGAACCTTACGGTGACAAAGGAAATATCCACAGATGAAAACTAGAAAGAAGCTTTCTTAGAAACTTCTTGGTGATGTGTGAATTCATTTCACAGAGTTACACTTATGTTTCGTGGAGCAGTCCATTAACACTGTCTTTGAGGAATCTGAGAACGGCTTCTATGGATCGCATTGAGTCCTACGCTGATAAAGGAAATTTCATCCCTTCAAATCGTGAAAGAAGCTTTCTGAAAAACTTCTTTCTGATGTGTGATTTCATCTCACAGACTTATAACTTATACTTCAGGAAGCAGTTTGCTAACACTCTTTTCGTGGAATCTGTGAAGTGATATTTGGGAGCTCATAGGGGCCCATGGTGAAAAAGGAAATATCCTCACATAATAACCAGAGAGAAGCTTTCTGAGAGATTCCTTTCTGATGTGTGATTTCATCACACAGAGTTCCACCCTTCCCTTCCTGGAACAGTTTGCTAACACTGTTGTCGTGGATTCTGCAAAGATATATTTGGGAGCTCATTGAGGGCTATGGTGAAAAAGGAAATATCCCCTCATAATAACTGAAGAGAAGCTTTCTGAGAAACTGCATTGCCATGTGTGAATGCAACTCACAGAGTTACACGTTTCTCTTCAGTGATCAGTTTGTTAACACAGTTTTCTGGAAATCTGCAATTAGATATTTCATAGCGCAATGAACCTTACGGTGACAACGGAAATATCCACAGATGAAAACTAGAAAGAAGCTTTCTTAGAAACTTCTTGGTGATGTGTGAATTCATCTCACAGAGTTACACTTATGATTCGTGGAGCAGTCCATTAACACTGTCTTTGAGGAATCTGAGAACGGCTTCTTCAATCGCATTGAGGCCTACGCTGATAAAGGAAATTTCATCCGTTCAAAACGTGAAAGAAGCTTTCTGAGAAACTTCTTTCTGATATGTGAGTTCATCTCACAGACTTATAACTTAGACTTCAGGAAGCAGTTTGCTAACACTCTTTTCGTGGAATCTGTAAAGTGATATTTCGGAGCCCATAGGGGCCCATGGTGAAAAAGGAAATATCCTCACATAATAAATAGAGAGAAGCATTCTGAGAGATTCCTTTTTGATGCGCGGCTTCATCACACAGAGTTCCACCCTTCCCTTCATGGAACAGTTTGCTAACAGTGTTGTCGTGTCTTCTGCAAAGGTATATTTGGGAGCTCATTGAGGGCTACGGTGAAAAAGGAAATATTCTCACATAATAACTAGAGAGAAGCTTTCTGAGAGATTGCTTTCTGATGTGTGACTTCATCTCACAGAGTTACGCTAGTGTTTTTTGGAGCCGTTTCTTAGGACTGTTTCCGTGGATTCCGAGAAGTGATATTTCTGATGGCTTTGAAGAATAGAAGGAGAAAAGAAATATCCTCCAAGAAAAAGCGGAATCAAGCTTTCTGAGAAACTCCTTTGTGATATGTGAATTCATTTCACAGTGTTACATCACCCTTTTCGGGGGAGTTTCCTAGCACTCATTTTGAGGAATCTCAGATGTGATGTCTTGGATATCATTGAATCGCTTGGTGAATAAGGAACTATCCTCAGAGAAACCTGCAGAGAAGCCTTCTCAGAATCTTCTTTGTTGTGGATGAATTCAGCCCACAGATGTCCATCATTGTTTTGACTGAGAAACTTGCTAGCAGAGTTTCCGCAGAATCTGCAATAGGACACACGGTGACGCTCCGAGACCACAAATAACCTCGTCTTACTAAAGAAAGAAGCTTTCTGAGAAACCGCTTTGTGATGTGTGAATTCAAGTCACTAAGTTACAGCTGTATTTCGTGGGGCCGTGGCCTGGCCCTATTTGTGTGGAATCTGAGAACAGATATTCCGGATCCCTTTGAAAACAATGGGGCCAATGGAAATATCTTCCAATAAAAATGAGAAAGAAGCTTTCTGGGAAACTTCTTTGTGACCTGTGAATGCATCTCACAGAGTTACAACTTAGGCCTCATGAAGCAGTTTGCTACCTCACTTTTCGTGGAATCTGCAAAGGGATATTTGGGAGTCCATTGGGGCCCATTGTGGAAAAGGAAATAGCCTCAGATAATAACTAGAGGAAAGCTTTCTGAGAGACTGCTTTCTGATGTGTGACTTCAGCACACAGAGTTCCACCCTTCCCTTCTTGGAACAGTTTGCTAACACTGTTGTCGTGGATACTGCAAAGTGATATTTGGGAGCTCATTGAGGGATATGGTGAACAAGGAAATATCTTCAGATAAGCACTGGAAAGAAGCCTTCTGGGAAAATGCACTTCAATGTGTGAATGCAACCCACAGAGTTACACGTTTCTCTTCAGGGATCAGTTTGCTAACTAAGTTTTCTGGAAATCTGCAATGGGATACCTCTTAGAGCAATGAAGCTTACGGTGCAAAGGAAATATCCATAGATGAAATCTAGAAAGAAGGTTTCTTAGAAACTTCTTGGTGATGCGTGATTTCATCTCACAGAGTTACATTTATGTTTCGTGGAGCAGTCCATTAACACTGTCTTTGAGGAACCTGAGAAGGGCTTCCTGGGATCGCATTGACCCCAACGCAGATAAAGGAAATTTCATCCGTTCAAAACGTGAAAGAAGCTTTCTGAGAAACGTTTTTCTGATCTGTGAGTTCGTCTCACAGACTTCTAACTTAGACTTCAGGAAGCAGTTTGCTAACACTCTTTTCGTGGAATCTGTAAAGTGATATTTGGGAGCCCATAGGGGCCCATGGTGAAAAAGGAATTATCCTCACATAATAACTAGAGAGAAGCTTTCTGAGAGATTCCTTTCTGATGTGAGGCTTCATCACACAGATTTCCACCCTTCCCTTCTTGGAACAGTGTCGTAACACTGTTGTCGTGAATTCTGCAAAGGTATATTTGGGAGCTCAATGAGGGCAATGGTGAAAAAGGAAATATCCTCACATAATAACTAATGAGAAGCTTTGTGAGTAACTGCATTGCTATGTGTGAATGCAACTCACAGAGTTACACGTTTCTCTTCAGTGATCAGTTTGTTAACACAGTTTTCTGGAAATCTGCAAATCGATACTTCATAGCGCAATGAACCTTAAGGTGACAAAGGAAATATCCACAGATGAAAATTAGAAAGAAGCTTTCCTAGAAACTTCCTGGTGATGTGTGAATTCATCTCACAGAGTTACACTCATGTTTCGTGGAGCAGTCCATTAACACTGTCTTTGAGGAATCTGAGAACGGCTTCTTTGGATCGCATTGAGGCCTACGCTGATAAAGGAAATTTCATCCGTTCAAAACGTGAAAGAAGCTTTCTGAGAAACTTCATTCTGATCTGCGAGTTCATCTCACAGTCTTATAACTAAGACTTCAGGAAGCAGTTTGCTAACACTCTTTTCGTGGAATCTGTAAAGTGATATTTGGGAGCGCATTGGGGCCCCTGTTGAAAGAGGAAATATCCTCACATAATAACTAGAGAGAAGCTTTCTGAGAGATTTCTTTCTGATGTGCGGCTTCATCACACAGAGTTCCACACTTCCCTTCTTGGAACAGTTTGCTAACACTGTTGTCGTGGATTCTGCAAAGGTATATTTAGGAGCTCATTGAGGGCTATGGTGAAAAAGGAAATATCCTCACATAATAACTAAAGAGAAGCTTTCTGAGAAACTGCATTGCCATGGGTGAATGCAACTCACAGAGTTACACGTTTCTCTTCAGTGATCAGTTTGTTAACACAGTTTTCTGGAAATCTGCAATTAGATACTTCAGAGCGGAATGAACCTTACGATGACAAAGGAAATATCCACAGATGAAAGCGAGAAAGAAGCTATCTTTAAAACTTCTTGGTGATGTGTGAATTCATCTCACAGATTTACACTTATGTTTCGTGGAGCGGTCCATTAACACTGTCTTTGAGGAATCTGAGAACGGCTCCTTTGGATCGCATTGAGGCCTACGCTGATAAAGGAAATTTCATCCGTTCCAAACGTGAAAGGAGCTTTCTGAGAAACTTCTTTCTGATCTGTGAGTTCATCTAACAGACTTATAACTGAGATTTCAGGAAGCAGATTGCTACCACTCTTTTCGTGGAATCTGTAAAGTGATATTTGGGAGCCCATAGGGGCCCATGGTGAAAAAGGAAATATCCTCACATAATAAATAGAGAGAAGCTTTCTGAGAGATTCCTTTCTGATGTGTGGCTTCATCACACAGAGTTCCACACTTCCCTTCTTGGAACAGTTTGCTAACACTGTTGTCGTGGATTCTGCAAAGGTATATTTGGGAGCTTATTGAGGGCTCTGGTGAAAAAGGAAATAACCTCACATAATAACTAAAGAGAAGCTTTCTGAGAAACTGCATTGCCATGTGTGAATGCAACTCTCAGAGTTACACGTTTCTCCTCAGTGATCAGTTTGTTAACACAGTTTTCTGGAAAGATGCAATTAGATACTTCATAGCGCAATGAACCTTACGGTGAAAAAGGACTTATCCACAGATGAAAACTAGAAAGAGGCTTTCTTAGAAACTTCTTGGTGATGTGTGAATTCATCTCACAGAGTTACAATTATGTTTCGTGGAGCAGTACATAAACACTGTCTTTGAGATATCTGAGAACAGCTTCTTTGGATCGCATTGCGGCCTACGCTGATAAAGGAAATTTCATGCGTTCAAAACGTGAAAGAAGCTTTCTGAGAAACTACTTTCTGATCTGTGAGTTCATCTTACAGACTTATAACTTAGATTTCAGGAAGCAGTTCGCTAACACTCTTTTCGTGGAATCTGTAAAGTGACATTTGGGAGCCCTTGGGAGCCCTTAGTGAAAAAGGAAATATCCTCACATAATAACTAAAGAGAAGCATTCTGAGAAACTGCATTGACATGTGTGAATGCAACTCACAGAGTTACACGTTTCTCCTCAGTGATCAGTTTGTTAACACAGTTTTCTGGAAATCTGCCGTTAGATACTTCATAGCGCAATGAACCATAGGGTGACAAAGGAAAGATCCACAGATGAAAACTAGAAAGAAGCTTTCTTAGAAACTTCTTGGTGATGTGTGAATTCATCTCACAGAGTTACACTCATGTTTCGTGGAGCAGTCCATTAACACTGTCTTTGAGGAATCTGAGAACGGATTCTTTGGATCGCATTGAGGCCTACGCTGATAAAGGAAATTTCATCCATTCAAAACGTGAAGGAAGCTTTCTGAGAAACTTCTTTCTGACCTGTGAGTTCATCTCACAGACTTAAAACTTAGACTTCAGGAAACAGTTTGCTAACACTCTTTTCTTGGTATTTGTGAATTGATATTTTGGAACCCATAGGGACCCATGGTGAAAAAGGAAATATCCTCACATAATAAATAGAGAGAAGGTTTCTGAGAGATTCCTTTCTGATGTGCGGCTTCATCACACAGAGTTACACCGTTTCCTTCTTGGAACAGTTTGCTAACACTGTTGTCGTGGATTCTGCATAGGTATATTTGGGAGTTCATTGAGAGCTATGTTGATAAAGGAAATATCCTCACATAATAACTAAAGAGAAGCTTTCTGAAAAACTGAATTGCCATATGTGAATGCAACTAACAGAGTTAAACGTTTCTCTTCAGTGATCAGTTTGTTAACACAGTTTTCTGGAAATCTGCATTTAGATACTTCTAGCGCAATGAACCTTATGGTAACAAAGGAAATACTCACAGATGAAAACTTAAAAGAAGCTTTCTTAGAAACTTCTTGGTGATGTGTGAATTCATCTCACATAGTTACAATTATGTTTCGGGGAGCAGTCCATTATCACTGTCTTTGAGGAATCTGAGAACGGCTCCTTTGGATCGCATTGAGGCCTACGCTGATAAAGGTAATTTCATCCGTTCAAAACGTGAAAGAAGCTTTCTGAGAAACTTCTTTCTGATCTTTGAGTTCATCTCACAGACTTATAACTTAGACTTAAGGAAGCAGTTTGCTAACACTCTTTTCGTGGAATCTGTAAAATGATATTTCGAAGCACATGGGGGCCCATGTTGAAAAAGGAAATATCCTCATATAATAACTAGAGAGAAGCTTTCTGAGTGATTTCATTCTGATGTGTGGCTTCATCACACAGAGTTCCACCCTTCCCTTCTTGGAACAGTTTGCTAACACTGTTGTCGTGGATTCTGCAAAGGTATATTTGGGAGTTCATTGAAGGCTATGGTGAAAAAGTAAATATCCTCACATAATAACTAAAGAGAAGCTTTCAGAGAAACTGCATTGCCATTTGTGAATGCAACTCACAGAGTTAAAAGTTTCTATTCAGTGATCAGTTTGCTAACACAGTTTTCTGGAAATCTGCAATTAGATACTTCATAGCGCAATGAACCTTACGGTGACAAAGGAAATATCCACAGATGAAAACTAGAAAGAACCTTTCTTAGAAACTTCTTGGTGATGTGTGAATTCATCTCAAAGAGTTACACTTAGGTTTCTTGGAGCAGTCCATTAACACTTTCTTTGAGGAATCTGAGAACGGCTTCTTTCGATCGCATTGAGGCCTACGCTGATAAAGGAAATTTCATCCGTTTAAAACGTGAAAGAAGCTTTCTGAGAAACTTCTTTCTGACCTGTGAGTTCATCTCACCGACTTAAAACTTAGACTTCAGGAAACAGTTTGCTAACACTCTTGTCGTGGAATTTGTAAAGTGATATCTGGGAGCCCATAGGGGCCCATGGTGAAAAAGGAAATATCCTCACATAATAACTAGAGATAAGCTTTCTGAGAAATTACTTTCTGATGTGCGGCTTCATCACACAGAGTTCCACCCTTACCTTCTTGGAACAGTTTGCTAACACTGTTGTCGTGGATTCTGCATAGGTATATCTGGGAGCTCATTGACGGCTATGGTGAAAAAGGAAATATCCTCACATAATAACTAAAGGGAAGCTTTCTGAGAAACTGCATTGCCATGTGTGAATGCAACTCACAGAATTACACGTTTCTCCTCAGTGATCAGTTTGTTATCACCGTTTTCTGGAAATCTGCAATTAGGTACTTCACAGCGTGATGAACCTTACGGTGACAAAGGAAATATCCACAGATGAAAACTAGAAAGAAGCTTTCCTAGAAACTTCTTGTTGATGTGTGAATTCATCTCAAAGAGTTACACTTAGGTTTCTTGGTGTAGTCCATTAACACTGTCTTTGAGGGATCTGAGAACGGCTTCTTTGGATCGCATTGAGGCCTACGCTGATAAAGGAAATCTCATCCGTTCAAAACGTGAAAGAAGCTTTCTGAGAAACATCTTTCTGATCTGTGAGTTCATCTCACAGACTTATAACTTAGACTTCAGGAAGCAGTTTGCTAACACTCTTTTCGTGGAATGTGTAAAGTGATATTTGGGAGCCCAGAGGGGCCCATGGTGAAAAAGGAAATAACCTCACATAATAACTAGAGAGAAGCTTTCTGAGAGATTCCTTTCTGATGTGCGGCTTCATCACACAGAGTTCCACCCTTCCCTTTTTGGAACAGTTTGCTAACACTGTTTTCGTGGATTCTGCAAAGGTATATTTGGGAGCTCATTGAGGGCTATGGTGAAAAAGGAAATATCCTCCCATAATAACTAAAGAGAAGCTTTCTGAGAAACTGCATTGCCATGTGTGAATGCAACTCACAGAGTTACACGTTTCTCCTCAGTGATCAGTTTGTTAACACAGTTTTCTGGAAATCTGCCATTAGATACTTCATAGCGCAATGAACCTTACGGTGACAAAGGAAATATCCACAGATGAAAACTAGAAAGAAGCTTTCTTAGAAACTTCTTGGTGATGTGTGAATTCATCTCACAGAGTTACACTTATGTTACTTGGAGCAGTCCATTAACACTGTCTTTGAGGAATCTGAGAATGGCTTCATTGGATCGCATTGAGGCCTACGCTGATAAAGGAAATTTCATCCATTCAAAACGTGAAGGAATCTTTCTGAGAAACTTCTTTCTGACCTGTGAGTTCATCTCACAGAGTTAAAATTTAGACTTCAGGAAACAGTTTGCTATCACTCTTTTCGTGGAATTTGTAAAATGATATTTGGGAGCCCATAGGGGCCCATGGTGAAAAAGGAAATATCCTCACATAATAACTAGAGAGAAGCTTTTTGAGAGATTCCTTTCAGATGTGCGGCTTCATCACACAGAGTTCCACCCTTCCCTTCTTGGAACAGTTTGCTAGCACTGTTCTCGTGGATTCTGCATAGGTATATTTGGGAGCTCATTGAGGGCAATGGTGAAAAAGGAAATATCCTCACATAATAACTAAAGAGATGCTTTCTGAGAATCTGCATTGCCATGTGTGAATGCTACTCACAGAGTTACACGTTTCTACTCAGTGATCAGTTTGTTAACACAGTTTTCTGGAAATCTGCAATTAGATACTTCATAGCGCAATAAACCTTACAGTGACAAAGGAAATATCCACAGATGAAAACTAGAAAGAAGCTTTCTTAGAAAATTCTTGGTGATGTGTGAATTCATCTCAGAGAGTTACACTTATGTTTCGTGTAGCAGTCCATTAACACTGTCTTGAGGAATCTGAGAACGGCTTCTTTGGATCGCATTGAGGTCTTCGCTGATAAAGGAAATTTCATGCATTCAAAACGTGAAAGAAGTTTTCTGAGAATCTTCTTTCTGATCTGTGAGTTCGTCCCACAGGCTTATAACTTAGATTTTAGGAAGCTGTTTGCTAACACTCTTTTCGTGGAATCTGTGAAGTGATATTTGGGAGCCCTTAGGGGCCCATGCTGAAAAAGGAAATATCCTCACATAATAACTAGAGAGAAGCTTTCTGAGAGATTGCTTTCTGATGTGTGACTTCATCTCACAGAGTTACGCTAGTGATTTTTGGAGCCGTTTCTTAGGACTGTTTCCGTGGATTCCGAGAAGTGATATTTCTGATGGCTTTGAAGAATAGAAGGAGAAAATAAATATCCTCCAAGAAAAAGCGGAATCAAGCTTTCTGAGAAACTCCTTTGTGATATGTGAATTCATTTCACAGTGTTACATCACCCTTTCTCGGGGGAGTTTCCTAGCACTCCTTTTGAGGAATCTCAGATGTGATGTCTTGGATATCGTTGAATCGCATGGTGAATAAGGAACTATCCTCAGAGAAACCTGCAGAGAAGCCTTCTCAGAAACTTCTTTGTTGTGGATGAATTCAGCCCTCAGATGTCCATCATTGTTTTGACTGAGAAGCTTGCTAGCAGTTTCCGCAGAATCTGCAATAGGACACACGGTGGCGCTCCGAGACCACAAATAACCTCGTCTTACTAAAGAAAAAAGCTTTCTGAGAAACCGCTTTGCGATGTGTGAATTCAAGTCACTAAGTTACAGCTGTATTTCGTGGGGCCGTGGCCTAGCCCTATTTGAGTGGAATCTGAGAACAGATATTCCGGATCCCTTTGAAAACAATGGGGCCAATGGAAATGTCTTCCAATAAAAATGAGAAAGAAGCTTTCTGAGAAACTTCTTTCTGACCTGTGAGTTCATCTCACAGACTTAAAACTTAGACTTCAGGAAACAGTTTGCTAACACTCTTTTCTTGGTATTTGTGAATTGATATTTTGGAACCCATAGGGACCCATGGTGAAAAAGGAAATATCCTCACATAATAAATAGAGAGAAGGTTTCTGAGAGATTCCTTTCTGATGTGCGGCTTCATCACACAGAGTTACACCGTTTCCTTCTTGGAACAGTTTGCTAACACTGTTGTCGTGGATTCTGCATAGGTATATTTGGGAGTTCATTGAGAGCTATGTTGATAAAGGAAATATCCTCACATAATAACTAAAGAGAAGCTTTCTGAAAAACTGAACTGCCATATGTGAATGCAACTAACAGAGTTAAACGTTTCTCTTCAGTGATCAGTTTGTTAACACAGTTTTCTGGAAATCTGCATTTAGATACTTCTAGCGCAATGAACCTTATGGTAACAAAGGAAATACTCACAGATGAAAACTTAAAAGAAGCTTTCTTAGAAACTTCTTGGTGATGTGTGAATTCATCTCACAGAGTTACAATTATGTTTCGTGAAGCAGTCCATTATCACTGTCTTTGAGGAATCTGAGAACGGCTCCTTTGGATCGCATTGAGGCCTACGCTGATAAAGGTAATTTCATCCGTTCAAAACGTGAAAGAAGCTTTCTGAGAAACTTCTTTCTGATCTTTGAGTTCATCTCACAGACTTATAACTTAGACTTAAGGAAGCAGTTTGCTAACACTCTTTTCGTGGAATCTGTAAAGTGATATTTCGAAGCGCATGGGGGCCCATGTTGAAAAAGGAAATATCCTCATATAATAACTAGAGAGAAGCTTTCTGAGTGATTTCATTCTGATGTGTGGCTTCATCACACAGAGTTCCACCCTTCCCTTCTTGGAACAGTTTGCTAACACTGTTGTCGTGGATTCTGCAAAGGTATATTTGGGAGTTCATTGAAGGCTATGGTGAAAAAGTAAATATCCTCACATAATAACTAAAGAGAAGCTTTCTGAGAAACTGCATTGCCATTTGTGAATGCAACTCACAGAGTTAAAAGTTTCTATTCAGTGATCAGTTTGCTAACACAGTTTTCTGGAAATCTGCAATTAGATACTTCATAGCGCAATGAACCGTACGGTGACAAAGGAAATATCCAGAGAGGAAAACTAGAAAGAACGTTTCTTAGAAACTTCTTGGTGATGTGTGAATTCATCTCACAGAGTTACACTTATGTTTCGTGGAGCAGTCCGTTAACACTGTCTTTGAGGAATCTGAGAACGGCTTCTTTGGATCGCATTGAGGCCTACGCTGATAAAGGAAATTTCATCCGTTCAGTACGTGAAAGAAGCTTTCTGAGAAACTTCTTTCTGATCTGTGAGTTCATCTCACAGACTTAAAACGTAGACTTCAGGAAGCAGTTTGCTAACACTCTTTTCGTGGAATCTGTAAAGTGATATTTGGGAGCCCATAGGGGCCCATGGTGAAAAAGGAAATATCCTGACATAATAATTAGAGAGAAGCTTTCTGTGAGATTCCTTTCTGATGGTCAGCTTCATCACACAGAGTTCCACCATTCTCTTTTGGAACAGTTTGCTAACACTGTTGTCGTGGATTCTGCAAAGTTTATTTGGGAGCTCATTGAGAGCTATGGTGAAAAAGGAAATATCCTCACATAATAACTAAAGAGAAGCTATCTGAGAAACTGCATTGCCATGTGTGAATGCAACTCACAGAGTTAAACTTTTCTCTTCAGTGATCAGTTTGTTAACACAGTTTTCTGGAAATCTGCAATTAGATACTTCATAGCGCAATGAACCTTACGGTGACAAAGGAAATATCCACAGATGAAAACTAGAAAGAACCTTTCTTAGAAACTTCTTGGTGATGTGTGAATTCATCTCAAAGAGTTACACTTAGGTTTCTTGGAGCAGTCCATTAACACTTTCTTTGAGGAATCTGAGAACGGCTTCTTTCGATCGCATTGAGGCCTACGCTGATAAAGGAAATTTCATCCGTTTAAAACGTGAAAGAAGCTTTCTGAGAAACTTCTTTCTGACCTGTGAGTTCATCTCACCGACTTAAAACTTAGACTTCAGGAAACAGTTTGCTAACACTCTTGTCGTGGAATTTGTAAAGTGATATCTGGGAGCCCATAGGGGCCCATGGTGAAAAAGGAAATATCCTCACATAATAACTAGAGATAAGCTTTCTGAGAAATTACTTTCTGATGTGCGGCTTCATCACACAGAGTTCCACCCTTACCTTCTTGGAACAGTTTGCTAACACTGTTGTCGTGGATTCTGCATAGGTATATCTGGGAGCTCATTGACGGCTATGGTGAAAAAGGAAATATCCTCACATAATAACTAAAGGGAAGCTTTCTGAGAAACTGCATTGCCATGTGTGAATGCAACTCACAGAATTACACGTTTCTCCTCAGTGATCAGTTTGTTATCACCGTTTTCTGGAAATCTGCAATTAGGTACTTCACAGCGTGATGAACCTTACGGTGACAAAGGAAATATCCACAGATGAAAACTAGAAAGAAGCTTTCCTAGAAACTTCTTGTTGATGTGTGAATTCATCTCAAAGAGTTACACTTAGGTTTCTTGGTGTAGTCCATTAACACTGTCTTTGAGGGATCTGAGAACGGCTTCTTTGGATCGCATTGAGGCCTACGCTGATAAAGGAAATCTCATCCGTTCAAAACGTGAAAGAAGCTTTCTGAGAAACATCTTTCTGATCTGTGAGTTCATCTCACAGACTTATAACTTAGACTTCAGGAAGCAGTTTGCTAACACTCTTTTCGTGGAATGTGTAAAGTGATATTTGGGAGCCCAGAGGGGCCCATGGTGAAAAAGGAAATAACCTCACATAATAACTAGAGAGAAGCTTTCTGAGAGATTCCTTTCTGATGTGCGGCTTCATCACACAGAGTTCCACCCTTCCCTTTTTGGAACAGTTTGCTAACACTGTTTTCGTGGATTCTGCAAAGGTATATTTGGGAGCTCATTGAGGGCTATGGTGAAAAAGGAAATATCCTCCCATAATAACTAAAGAGAAGCTTTCTGAGAAACTGCATTGCCATGTGTGAATGCAACTCACAGAGTTACACGTTTCTCCTCAGTGATCAGTTTGTTAACACAGTTTTCTGGAAATCTGCCATTAGATACTTCATAGCGCAATGAACCTTACGGTGACAAAGGAAAGATCCACAGATGAAAACTAGAAAGAAGCTTTCTTAGAAACTTCTTGGTGATGTGTGAATTCATCTCACAGAGTTACACTTATGTTACTTGGAGCAGTCCATTAACACTGTCTTTGAGGAATCTGAGAATGGCTTCATTGGATCGCATTGAGGCCTACGCTGATAAAGGAAATTTCATCCATTCAAAACGTGAAGGATTCTTTCTGAGAAACTTCTTTCTGACCTGTGAGTTCATCTCACAGAGTTAAAATTTAGACTTCAGGAAACAGTTTGCTATCACTCTTTTCGTGGAATTTGTAAAATGATATTTGGGAGCCCATAGGGGCCCATGGTGAAAAAGGAAATATCCTCACATAATAACTAGAGAGAAGCTTTTTGAGAGATTCCTTTCAGATGTGCGGCTTCATCACACAGAGTTCCACCCTTCCCTTCTGGGAACAGTTTGCTAGCACTGTTCTCGTGGATTCTGCATAGGTATATTTGGGAGCTCATTGAGGGCAATGGTGAAAAAGGAAATATCCTCACATAATAACTAAAGAGATGCTTTCTGAGAATCTGCATTGCCATGTGTGAATGCAACTCACAGAGTTACACGTTTCTACTCAGTGATCAGTTTGTTAACACAGTTTTCTGGAAATCTGCAATTAGATAATTCATAGCGCAATAAACCTTACAGTGACAAAGGAAATATCCACAGATGAAAACTAGAAAGAAGCTTTCTTAGAAAATTCTTGGTGATGTGTGAATTCATCTCAGAGAGTTACACTTATGTTTCGTGTAGCAGTCCATTAACACTGTCTTGAGGAATCTGAGAACGGCTTCTTTGGATCGCATTGAGGTCTTCGCTGATAAAGGAAATTTCATGCATTCAAAACGTGAAAGAAGTTTTCTGAGAATCTTCTTTCTGATCTGTGAGTTCGTCCCACAGGCTTATAACTTAGATTTTAGGAAGCTGTTTGCTAACACTCTTTTCGTGGAATCTGTGAAGTGATATTTGGGAGCCCTTAGGGGCCCATGCTGAAAAAGGAAATATCCTCACATAATAACTAGAGAGAAGCTTTCTGAGAGATTGCGTTCTGATGTGTGACTTCATCTCACAGAGTTACGCTAGTGATTTTTGGAGCCGTTTCTTAGGACTGTTTCTGTGGATTCCGAGAAGTGATATTTCTGATGGCTTTGAAGAATAGAAGGAGAAAATAAATATCCTCCAAGAAAAAGCGGAATCAAGCTTTCTGAGAAACTCCTTTGTGATATGTGAATTCATTTCACAGTGTTACATCACCCTTTCTCGGGGGAGTTTCCTAGCACTCCTTTTGAGGAATCTCAGATGTGATGTCTTGGATATCGTTGAATCGCATGGTGAATAAGGAACTATCCTCAGAGAAACCTGCAGAGAAGCCTTCTCAGAAACTTCTTTGTTGTGGATGAATTCAGCCCTCAGATGTCCATCATTGTTTTGACTGAGAAGCTTGCTAGCAGAGTTTCCGCAGAATCTGCAATAGGACACACGGTGGCGCTCCGAGACCACAAATAACCTCGTCTTACTAAAGAAAAAAGCTTTCTGAGAAACCGCTTTGCGATGTGTGAATTCAAGTCACTAAGTTACAGCTGTATTTCGTGGGGCCGTGGCCTAGCCCTATTTGAGTGGAATCTGAGAACAGATATTCCGGATCCCTTTGAAAACAATGGGGCCAATGGAAATGTCTTCCAATAAAAATGAGAAAGAAGCTTTCTGAGAAACTTCTTTGTGATCTGTGAATTCATCACACAGAGTTACAACTTAGGCCTCATGAAGCAGTTTGCTACCTCACTTTTTGTGGAATCTGCAAGGGATATTTGGGAGTCCATTGGAGCCCATTGTTAAAAAGGAAATAGCCTCAGATAATAACTAGAGAAAAGCTTTCTGAGAGACTGCTTTCTGATGTGTGATTTCAGCACAAAGAGTTCCACCCTTCCCTTCTTGGAACAGTTTGCTAACACTGTTGTCGTGGATTCGGCAAAGGTACATTTGTGAGCTCATTGAGGGCTAAGGTGAAAAGGGAAATATCCTCCCATAATAACTAAAGAGAAGCTTTCTGAGAAACTGCATTGCCATGTGTGAATGTAACTCACAGAGTTAAACGTTTCTCTTCAGTGATCAGTTTCTTAACACAGTTTTCTGGAAATCTGCAATTAGATACTGCATAGCGCAATGAACCTTACGGTGACAAAGGAAATATCCACAGATGAAAACTAGAAAGAAGCTATCTTAGAAACTTCTTAGTGATGTGTGAATTCATCTCACAGAGTTACACTTATGTTTCGTGGAGCAGTCCATTAACACTGACTTTGAGGAATCTGAGAACGGTTTCTTTGGAATGCATTGAGGCCTACGCTGATAAAGGAAATTTCATCCGTTCAAAACGTAAAAGAAGCTTTCTGAGAAACTTCTTTCTGATCTGTGAGTTCATCTCACAGACTTATATCTTAGATTTCAGGAAGCAGTTTGCTAACACTCTTTTCGTGGAATCTGTAAAGTGATATTTGGGAGGGCACAGGGGCCCATGGTGAAAAAGGAAATATCCTCACATAATAACTAGAGAGAAGCTTTCTGAGAGATTCCTTTCTGATGTGTGGCTTCGTCACACAGAGTTCCACATTTCCCTTTTTGGAACAGTTTGCTAACACTGTTGTCGTGGATTCTGCAAAGGTATGTTTGGGAGCTCTTTGAGGGCTATGGTGAAAAAGGAAATATCCTGACATAATAACTAAAGAGAAGCATTCTGAGAAACTGCATTGCCATGTGTGAATGCAACTCACAGAGTTACACGTTTCTCTTCAGTGATCAGTTTGTTAACACAGTTTTCTGGAAATCTGCAATTCGATACTTCATAGCGCAATGAACCTTACGGTGACAAAGGAAATATCCACAGATGATAACCAGAAAGAAGGTTTCCTGGAAACTTCTTTGTGATGTGTGAATTCATCTCCCAGAGTTACACTTATGTTTCGTGGAGCAGTCCATTAACACTGTCTTTGAGGAATCTGAGAACGGCTTCTTTGGATCACATTGAGGCCTACGCTGATAAAGGAAATTTCATCCGTTCAAAACGTGAAAGAAGCTTCCTGAGAAACTTCTTTCTGATCTGTGAGTTCATCTCACAGACTTATAACTTCGACTTTAGGAAGCAGTTTGCTAACACTCTTTTTGTGGAATCTGTAAAGTGATTTTTGGGAGCCCATAGGGGCCCATGGTGAGAAAGGAAATATTCTCACATTATAACTAGAGAGAAGCATTCTGAGAGATTCCTTTCTGATGTGCGGCTTCATCACACAGAGTTCCACCCTTCCCTTCTTGGAACAGTTTGGTAACACTGTTGTCGTGGATTCTGCAAAGGTATATTTGGGAGCTCATTGAGGGCTATGGTGAAAAAGGAAATATCCTCCCAGAATAACTAAAGAGAAGCTTTCTGAGAAACTGCATTGCCATGTGTGAATGCAACTCACAGAGTTACACGTTTCTCTTCAGTGATCATTTTGTTAACACAGTTTTCTGGAAATCTGCAATTAGATACTTCATAGCGCGATGAACCTTACGGTGACAAAGGAAATATCCACAGATGAAAACTAGAAAGAAGCTTTCTTAGAAACTTCCTGGTGATGTGTGAATTCATCTCACAGAGTTACACTTGTGTTTCGTAGAGCAGTGCATTAACACTGTCTTTGAGGAATCTGAGAACGGCTTCTTTGGATCGCATTGAGGTCTACGCTGATAAAGGATATTTCATCCGTTGAAAACGTGAAAGAACCTTTCTGAGAAAATTCTTTCTGATCTGTGAGTTCATCTCACTGGCTTATAACTTAGACTTCAGGAAGCAGTTTGCTAACACTCTATTTGTGGAATCTGTAAAGTGATATTTGGGAGCCGGTAGGGGCCCATGGTGAAAAAGGAAGTTCCCTCACATAATAAATAGAGAGAAGCATTCTGAGAGATTCCTTTCTGATGTGCGGCTTCATCACACCGAGTTCCACCCTTCCCTTCCTGGAACAGTTTGCTAGCACTGTTGTCGTGGATTCTGCAAAGGTATATTTGAGAGCTCATTGAGGGCTATGGTGAATAAGGAAATATCCTCACATAATAACTAAAGAGAAGCTTTCTGAGAAACTGCATTGCCATGTGTGAATGCAACTCACAGAGTTACACGTTTCTCTTCAGTGATCAGTTTGTTAGCACAGTTTTCTGGAAATCTGCATTTAGATACTTCATAGCGCAATGAACCTTATGGTGACAAAGGAAATATCCACAGATGAAAACTAGAAAGAAGCTTTCTTAGAAACTTCTTGGTGATGTGTGAATTCATCTCACAGAGTTACACTTATGTTTCGTTGAGTCCATTAACACTGTCTTTGAGGAATCTGAGAACGGCTTCTTTGGATCGCATTGAGGCCTACACTGATAAAGGAAATTTCATCGTTCAAAACGTGAAAGAAGCTTTCTGAGAAACTTCTTTCTGATCTGTGAGTTTATCTCACAGGCTTATAACTTAGACTTCAGGAAGCAGTTTGCTAACACTCTTTTCGTGTAATCTGTAAAGTGATATTTGCGAGCCCATAGGGGCGCATGGTGAAAAAGGAAATATCCTCACATAATAACTAGAGAGAAGCTTTTTGAGAGATTCCTTTCTGATGTGCGGCTTCATCACACAGAGTTCCACCCTTCCCTTCTTGGAACAGTTTGCTAGCACTGTTCTCGTGGATTCTGCATAGGTATATTTGGGAGCTCATTGAGGGCAATGGTGAAAAAGGAATTATCCTCACATAATAACTAAAGAGAAGCTTTCTGAGAATCTGCATTGCCATGTGTGAATGCAACTCACAGAGTTACACGTTTCTACTCAGTGATCAGTTTGTTAACACAGTGTTCTGGAAATCTGCAATTAGATACTTCATAGCGCAATAAACCTTACAGTGACAAAGGAAATATCCACAGATGAAAACTAGAAAGAAGCTTTCTTAGAAAATTCTTGGTGATGTGTGAATTCATCTCAGAGAGTTACACTTATGTTTCGTGTAGCAGTCCATTAACACTGTCTTGAGGAATCTGAGAACGGCTTCTTTGGATCGCATTGAGGTCTTCGCTGATAAAGGAAATTTCATGCATTCAAAACGTGAAAGAAGTTTTCTGAGAATCTTCTTTCTGATCTGTGAGTTCGTCCCACAGGCTTATAACTTAGATTTTAGGAAGCTGTTTGCTAACACTCTTTTCGTGGAATCTGTGAAGTGATATTTGGGAGCCCTTAGGGGCCCATGCTGAAAAAGGAAATATCCTCACATAATAACTAGAGAGAAGCTTTCTGAGAGATTGCTTTCTGATGTGTGACTTCATCTCACAGAGTTACGCTAGTGATTTTTGGAGCCGTTTCTTAGGACTGTTTCCGTGGATTCCGAGAAGTGATATTTCTGATGGCTTTGAAGAATAGAAGGAGAAAATAAATATCCTCCAAGAAAAAGCGGAATCAAGCTTTCTGAGAAACTCCTTTGTGATATGTGAATTCATTTCACAGTGTTACATCACCCTTTCTCGGGGGAGTTTCCTAGCACTCCTTTTGAGGAATCTCAGATGTGATGTCTTGGATATCGTTGAATCGCATGGTGAATAAGGAACTATCCTCAGAGAAACCTGCAGAGAAGCCTTCTCAGAAACTTCTTTGTTGTGGATGAATTCAGCCCTCAGATGTCCATCATTGTTTTGACTGAGAAGCTTGCTAGCAGAGTTTCCGCAGAATCTGCAATAGGACACACGGTGGCGCTCCGAGACCACAAATAACCTCGTCTTACTAAAGAAAAAAGCTTTCTGAGAAACCGCTTTGCGATGTGTGAATTCAAGTCACTAAGTTACAGCTGTATTTCGTGGGGCCGTGGCCTAGCCCTATTTGAGTGGAATCTGAGAACAGATATTCCGGATCCCTTTGAAAACAATGGGGCCAATGGAAATGTCTTCCAATAAAAATGAGAAAGAAGCTTTCTGAGAAACTTCTTTGTGATCTGTGAATTCATCACACAGAGTTACAACTTAGGCCTCATGAAGCAGTTTGCTACCTCACTTTTTGTGGAATCTGCAAGGGATATTTGGGAGTCCATTGGAGCCCATTGTTAAAAAGGAAATAGCCTCAGATAATAACTAGAGAAAAGCTTTCTGAGAGACTGCTTTCTGATGTGTGATTTCAGCACAAAGAGTTCCACCCTTCCCTTCTTGGAACAGTTTGCTAACACTGTTGTCGTGGATTCGGCAAAGGTATATTTGTGAGCTCATTGAGGGCTAAGGTGAAAAGGGAAATATCCTCCCATAATAACTAAAGAGAAGCTTTCTGAGAAACTGCATTGCCATGTGTGAATGTAACTCACAGAGTTAAACGTTTCTCTTCAGTGATCAGTTTCTTAACACAGTTTTCTGGAAATCTGCAATTAGATACTGCATAGCGCAATGAACCTTACGGTGACAAAGGAAATATCCACAGATGAAAACTAGAAAGAAGCTATCTTAGAAACTTCTTAGTGATGTGTGAATTCATCTCACAGAGTTACACTTATGTTTCGTGGAGCAGTCCATTAACACTGACTTTGAGGAATCTGAGAACGGTTTCTTTGGAATGCATTGAGGCCTACGCTGATAAAGGAAATTTCATCCGTTCAAAACGTAAAAGAAGCTTTCTGAGAAACTTCTTTCTGATCTGTGAGTTCATCTCACAGACTTATATCTTAGATTTCAGGAAGCAGTTTGCTAACACTCTTTTCGTGGAATCTGTAAAGTGATATTTGGGAGGGCACAGGGGCCCATGGTGAAAAAGGAAATATCCTCACATAATAACTAGAGAGAAGCTTTCTGAGAGATTCCTTTCTGATGTGTGGCTTCGTCACACAGAGTTCCACATTTCCCTTTTTGGAACAGTTTGCTAACACTGTTGTCGTGGATTCTGCAAAGGTATGTTTGGGAGCTCTTTGAGGGCTATGGTGAAAAAGGAAATATCCTGACATAATAACTAAAGAGAAGCATTCTGAGAAACTGCATTGCCATGTGTGAATGCAACTCACAGAGTTACACGTTTCTCTTCAGTGATCAGTTTGTTAACACAGTTTTCTGGAAATCTGCAATTCGATACTTCATAGCGCAATGAACCTTACGGTGACAAAGGAAATATCCACAGATGATAACCAGAAAGAAGGTTTCCTGGAAACTTCTTGGTGATGTGTGAATTCATCTCACAGAGTTACACTTATGTTTCGTGGAGCAGTCCATTAACACTGTCTTTGAGGAATCTGAGAACGGCTTCTTTGGATCACATTGAGGCCTACGCTGATAAAGGAAATTTCATCCGTTCAAAACGTGAAAGAAGCTTCCTGAGAAACTTCTTTCTGATCTGTGAGTTCATCTCACAGACTTATAACTTCGACTTTAGGAAGCAGTTTGCTAACACTCTTTTTGTGGAATCTGTAAAGTGATTTTTGGGAGCCCATAGGGGCCCATGGTGAGAAAGGAAATATTCTCACATTATAACTAGAGAGAAGCATTCTGAGAGATTCCTTTCTGATGTGCGGCTTCATCACACAGAGTTCCACCCAACCCTTCTTGGAACAGTTTGGTAACACTGTTGTCGTGGATTCTGCAAAGGTATATTTGGGAGCTCATTGAGGGCTATGGTGAAAAAGGAAATATCCTCCCAGAATAACTAAAGAGAAGCTTTCTGAGAAACTGCATTGCCATGTGTGAATGCAACTCACAGAGTTACACGTTTCTCTTCAGTGATCATTTTGTTAACACAGTTTTCTGGAAATCTGCAATGCGATACTTCATAGCGCAATGAACCATACGGTGACAAAGGAAATATCCACAGATGAAAACTAGAAAGAAGCTTTCTTAGAAACTTCTTGGTGATGTGTGAATTCGTCTCACAGAGTTACACTTATGTTTCGTGGAGCAGTCCATTAACACTGTCTTTGAGGAACCTGAGAAGGGATTCCTTGAATCGCATTGAGGCCTACACTGATAAAGCAAATTTCTTCCATTCAAAACGTGAAAGAAGCTTTCTGAGAAACTTCTTTCTGATCTGTGAGTTCATCACACAGACTTATAACTTAGACTTCAGGAAGCAGTTTGCTAACACTCTTTTAGTGGAATCTGTAAAGTGATATTTGGGAGCCCATAGGGGCCCATGGTGAAAAAGGAAATATCCTCACATAATAACTAGAGAGAAGCTTTCTGAGAGATTCCTTTCGGATGTGTGGCTTCATCACACAGAGTTCCACCCTTCCCTTCTGGGAACAGTTTGCTAACTCTGT